>NC_086449.1:46399909-46447409 GCF_028390025.1 Pseudophryne corroboree | reverse complement strand
CCATCCTGCCGTTGGAGAGCCGGGGCCGGCGTCCGCTTCCGCCCGCCGCAGCTGCGTCTGCGTCACATCCGGTGACGTCAGCTGGCTTCCGCTCCGGTCACCGTGGCAACGCGTCCTGCAGTCGTGGCAACGCATCCAAGCGCCTGGTGACCTGTATGGAGCCGCTGAGTAATCTCCCCGGCCCTCCAAGCGGCGATCTGTGAATACACATATAGGAGAGGATTAACACTGTGTACAAGGCACATATGCTAAACTTAAACATCAATAAATAATGATCATGTATAATCACTTGGTGCATTGGGCATAATTGTACCCAAGGCCGACCAATATATATACCTCATCTATTAAAGTGTGCCGTAAGTGGTGAAGGAAGGGTAGACAAAGAGAGAAAAGAGAGGAAAACACACAAAGTGATCAGAATACAGCTCCATATTGTCCAGCGTGTAAATCTCGTCGATCAAGAAAAGTCCCTGTTAGACCAAAGTATGTATTACAGTCCCAAATATCAGAAAATGCACATTTCCATGTATAACATGCTTGATTAATGTCCCCCAAAGACGTTCCAATTCAGACGTTCATTCATTCCATGGGGGGATACTGTGCTAAGGACATGAATCCATCTGCTTTCGATTTTAAGTAGCTGTCCGTCACGGTCACCCCCACGTATGGAGGTGGGAATGTGGTCGATGAGAATATGTTTCAGCTGGGCCAATGAGTGTCCCTCCGCAAGAAAATGGCGAGCCACCGGTTGGTCTGCTACCTGAGATTTAAGTGCTTTATTAATTGATAACCGGTGCAGGGCCATGCGTTCTCGGATAGTGCGGGTGGTTTTGCCCACATAATACTTGTTACAGGGGCAAATAATTATGTACACCACATGCGTGGATAAACAAGATAGTACATGTTTAATCTTAAAGCTCCGGTCCATGTGTGGATGTTTGAATGAGCTGCCAGTGATCATATGGGTGCAAGTGGTGCACTTGGGACACTTATAGCAACCTGCTGGTTTTGTCATAAAATGGGGTTGCACTTGTGTTTGCTGAAAGCCCGTAATGTCCGTATGAACCACCAAGTCTCTGATGTTTTTGCCCCTGGTAAAGCATGCCATGGGGCGCTTATGTCTAAAGCATGTTGTTTCTTTATCCGTTGCTACTATTGGCCACAGTGCCCGACTTGCCCTTTGAACAACTTGGCTGGAGGTAGTAAACGCCATTTTCCATGGGATAACTGCTTGATTGGTGCGTACCCTGAGGCGCAAAAGCTCATTGCGACTCATGGCCAACACCTCATCCTTTTGTTTTTTCAAAAGGTTCCAACTGTAGACTCTGGATAGAAATCGATCAATTGTGGCATCAATACCTTTAACTGCAGTGGCAGGGTTATCCGCAATTCTGGCTACCCTCATCATCTGTGATTTGGGCAAACCCTGTTTAAGTGATTTGGGATGGTGACTTGATGCCAATAGTAACGTATTTCTATCTGTTGGCTTGGAGTATACCTCAGTGTGTATCTGACCAGAGTCCAGCGTCACAAGTACATCCAAGTAATGTATGGCAGAGTGGCTGTATTGGTGGGTAACTTTGATGGTTGAGTCACGGAGGTTGATGTCCTTAATCATGTTATCCAACTGTTCCACACTCCCCATCCAAATGATAAACAGATCGTCAATATAGCGCATGTAGGTCATGATATGTCGCTTATACTCGTGGTTGTCAAAAAACATCTGGGACTCTTCCTGAAACATGAAAATATTTGCGTAGCTTGGTGCCACGTGACTACCCATAGCACAACCTGATAGTTGTCTATAGAAACGTCCGTTATAGATGAAATAATTCCGGGTTAAGGTTAATTCCAGTAATTGCCATTTACCATTTTATATATATATATATATATATATATATATATATATATATATATATATATATATGGAAATGAACCACTGTGACTCAAATATTAAAGAAAACATTTAAATTCTCAATTTTAAACTAAAGCGCATATGTAAAACCTTAAATAAATGAAGACATAATAGTGAAAGCCGTCCTCCACATAAGGCCGAGTCACCCAGATAATCACAGAATGAAGTGTAAGTAGTGTCTTCTCCTTCACTTTTGCACTCACTCAACGCGTTTCATCTGTTTAGAGACTTTTTCCAAGATAAATTGTTAAATGCCTTAAGTTTGATTCGATAATTATTTCAATTATTTCTTAATATTTGTGTCTGGTTGGTTCATTAATTGCATTAAAAACCATACATATTTATCAGCTGAGGCTCCAAACTATTGTTCTTTCTTTTTAGGGTCAGAGGAGAGGGCACCTAAGGGACACGGCAGCTTCTTAATTTTTGCAACCTTCTTAGTTGTATTTGTGTTCACATGTTTTAATTAGTGCACATTCTTAATTGTACTCATGTAGCTAAGTAATCTGGGGAAATTTAGCATTTATAATTTAGCTTTCAGTGTTCTCATATCTTCCCCATTTTTAGTCTACCTTTAGTTCCCAAATAGCTTTTGTTCCTCTGTGAATTCCCCTACCATTCTTGTTCCGCCTGGACTCCTCTGATGTTGCACCCCAACAAGAGAGCAGGAAGATTTCAGAAATTTAAAAATCTGAGAGGTTGACCTCAATGATAATCTACTTTATACCTTTAAAACCAAGTAAGAAGTAAAAGTGACTCTGAAGTCAAAAAGCTTCTTCATGAACTTTCTACAAACTGGACAGAAAAGGAAAGTACCGTATTTGATAGTATATAAAAAGAAAGCTCAAGATGCCATATAGCGCTAGACACCTGGCACATCAGAGCTGCGCTGAGAGGTATTTTAAATGGACAAACATTTAAAAGGCAAAACCAAGATGATTTTGCCTATTAAATGATTGTCCCTTTAAAACTTCTGCCATGCTCGTCAGGATTTTGTCAATGCCAGCAGGCTATTTAATTTACCCCGGTATCTCTGATAAGCCCTGCTGCTTGCTGTGTCAGTGATCGTAGACTCCTAAACTTTGTCCCCTGACTAATGGTGTTTACTGGTTTATATTCTGAAAACTTAAAAACAAGGGCACGTGTATTGCACGTTTGTGCGTCAGTGGTTTCCAAAGTGATCTGACATCTTCTACTGGTGTCATAAAGCAGATCAGCGAGATATGAGAGAGATAGTGGAGAAGGAATGACGAATGCTTCAAGGAATCTGCATCTTTCTGTTGGCATTGTTTGCTATTAACTTGAATCTCTAATTGTAGCAGCTGAGCCTCTGGGCTCTACCCTCCACCTGGAGAGCCAAAGAGGGTTTATCATCACAGTTAGACCCCACCCATAGCTGTTACCTGCAGGGAGGCTTTGATGTATAGTGAGAAGAAGTCACATCTGCAGCAGAGATAGCATGGATTTTCACTGGAAAAAGTGTTTTATCGCTAAATACGGTAAACCCCAGAATTTTGCTAGTCCACCCGGATATGTAAAGACAATGAGAGGGTGCAGCAAGGTCTAAATCAGCGCTCAATTTCCCTGATTGGGCAGAGGAGGAAACAGTTGTACACAAAGACAGAAGTTAACAGTCCTTAGAAAGTCTGTGAAATTCCACAGCATGGAGTCAGTGGCAGATTCAACCCCCAGGTAGAGAGTCATACGCGTGGATAAAACATAGTATCATTTGTGTGTGCAATAGCTGGGGATTATGGGGGTTATTCCGAGTTGATCGCTAGCTGCATTCGTTCGCTGTGCAGCGATGAGGCTAAAAAACGACAATTCAGCGCATGCGTATGCGGCACAATGTGCACGCACGACGTACTATTACAACGGCCGATGTAGTTTCACACAGGGTCTAGCAATGCTTTTCAGCCGCACTGGCTGCCGCAGAGTGATTGACATGAAGTGGGCGTTTCTGGGTGTCAACTCACCATTTTCAGGGAGTGTTCAGAAAAATGCAGGCGTGCCAAGAAAAACGCAGGCGTGGCTGGCGTGGCAGGGAGTGTTTGTGACGTCAAACTGAATGGGCTGAAGTGATCGCAAGCGCTGAGTAGGTTTTAAGCTACTCTGAAACGGCACAAAATTATTTAGTAGCCGCTCTGCGTTACAATCGTTCGCACTTCTGCTAAGCTAATATACACTCCCAGTGGGCTGCGGCATAGCGTTTGCACCGCTGCTAAAAACTGCTAGCGAGCAATCAACTCAGGATGACCACCTATATACGCTGCTGCATACCTAAATGTCTTACGTGCCTGTATATTAAACAACACAGAACTTAAGACTTAAGTAAACTCCCACCTATACTACTCACATGTGTACAGCCCCACACCTACCCTGCTCCACATGTACTATTCACACTGGTACATCCTCACATTTACCCTACTGCCACCTATACTATCCACACTGGTACACCATCGCACTTACCCTACTACCACCTATCCTACTCACACTGACACACCCTCACTCACACCTCTCCTACTCCCACCTGTGCTACTCACATTTGTACACCTTCACTACTTCCACCTGTATTACCCACACTAAAACGCCCTCACACCTACACTATTCCCACCTACACTACTCACACTAGCACACCCTCACACCTACCCTATTCCCACCTATACTACTCACACTAGCACACCCTCACACCTACCCTTTTCCAACCTATACTACTCACACTAGCACACCCTCACACTTCTCCTTCTCCCACCTTTACTACTCACATTGATACACCCTCACACCTACTCTACTCCCACCTATATTACTCACACTGGTACCCCCTCACATTTACCCTACTTCCACTTCTATTATTCACACTGGTACACCCTCACACCTACTCCACTCCCACCTATACTATTTACACTGGTACACACTCACACCTCCCCTACTCCCCACTACACTACTCACTCTAGCACACCCTCACACCTACACTACTTCCACCTGTACTACCCACAATAAAATGCCATCACACCTACTCCCCTCCCACCTATACTACTCACACTGATGCACCCTCACACCTCCCCTAACCCCCCCTATACTACTCACATTGGTACACCCTCACACCTTCCCTACTCCCACCTACACTACTCACACTGGTACACACTCACACCTAATCTACTCCCACCTATACTACTCACACTAAAACGCCCTCACACCTACTCTACTCCCACCTATACTACTCACACTGGTACACCCTCACACATCCCCTACTCCTACCTATACTACTCACACTAATACACCCTCACACCTACCCTACTCCCACCTATACTACTCATACAGGTATACCCTCACACCTCCCCTACTCCCACCTGTACTACTTACACTGATACACCCTCACACCTCCCCTACTCACACCTGTACTACTCACACTGGCACACCCTCACACCTCCCCTACTCCCACCTGTACTACTCACACTAGCACACCCTCACATTTCTCCTTCTCCCACCTATACTACTCACACTGGTATACCATCACACCTACCCTACTCCAATCTGTACTGCTCACACTGGTACACCCTCACACCTACCCTACTCCCACCTGTATTACTCACACTTGTACACCCTCACACCAACACTACTCACACTAGCACACCCTCACACCTATCCTACTTCCACCTATACATAGAAACATAGAATTTGTCGGCAGATAAAAACCACTTGGCCCATCTAGTCTGCCCCTTTTTTTAACCATATTTTTACCTCAAACCTTATGTGATCCTTATTTTTTTTGTAAGAATATCCTTATGTCTATCCCATGCAAGTTTAAATTGCTCTACTGTCTTAGGTGGGTTTTCAACTAAGTTCATTTTTTTTCACCTAGGCGAATAACTTTTCGCTTTCTTTTAGGGCGAATGGGGATTCGCCCTATTCAATAGCAGGGCTGTTTTTTTGCCCAGGCGAAAAATTCAGCAGGAGTGAAAAACACATGGATTGGTGAATTCACGTATTTTCCCACCTGCACCGGCGAAAACGTGTCCGTTTTTGCAGATTTTGAGGCATTTGTCTATAATGTCTTTTCACTAAAAAAGAATGGTGAAACGGCATTGGCGAAAATGCCTTAAAAAGGGTTGAAAATGGCCCGCAATTGAATACACATGGGGGCGAATTCAATAGCTCTGAAATGGGAGGCTCTGATGGGAGGCTATTCCACTTGTCCACTACCCTTTCTGTGAAGTAATTTCTCCTCAAATTCCCCCAAATTCCTTCCAGTCTCAGTGCATGTCCTCGTGTCCTATTGCTTCTCTTCATTTGGAGAATGTTTCCCTCCTGGACCCTGGTAAAACCCTTGATATATGTGAAAGTGTCTATCATGTCCCCCCTTTCCCTTCTCTGCTCCAAACTATACATATTGAGATTTCTTAGCCTTTCTGGGTATGTTTTGTGATGTAGGCCATGCACCATTTTAGTTGCCCTCCTTTGTACAGTTTCTAATGTATTAATATCCTTTTGAAGATATGGCCTCCAGAACTGAATACAGTATTCTAGATGAGGCCGTACCAATGACATATACAGTGGCATTATTACTTCTTTCTTTCTGCTGCTGCTGATTCCTCTCCCAATGCAGCCAAGCATCTGACTAGCCTTCCTCATTGCTTACCTGACTTTAATAACCCTTTCAGTCTGCCACCTATGAACACGGATTTTTTTGGCATATGAACGCGCATAACCCGTGTTCTTGTGCGGTCTGAAAGGTGCGAGGGTTGGAATACCAGGCGAGCGAGGTTAAATACACGTTCAACCAGACTCGCTGTGCGGTGTGAACGGTAGCCGGGTCGAAGCGACCCGTCACCCGCTCACTGTGTGTGCACAGGTGGCGCTTGGAGATCATGTGATCTCCAAATGCCACCCACGCCGCGTCACAGCTGACGTAACCAACTCGGCAATATGCTGTGTTGCAGTCAGCGGCAGTGGGGCGCCTGAGGCGGGCTGCACCCGGGAGCTCCCGTGTCAGGCTCCCTGGTGCGACCCACCTCAGGCAATCTGACATAGTGACTCCTAGGTAACTTACCTCCACATTAGTTTCCAGTATAGTACCATTTAATACTATATTTAGTACTACTCCCACTGATACATACACTTACACATCTCCTACTCCCACATGTATACTCACACTGGTATATCCTCACACTCACCCTGCTACCGCCTATACTACGCAAACGAATACACCCTCAGACCCACCCTGCACCTACCTGTACTACTTACTAACACTGTTTGCATATGTAGTTTTTGTGGTCACCTTGTAATGTATGTCAATTTTGTATGTTTTCTTACAACATGGTGCTGCAGCGCACTGTGGCATATTACAGGTGGTATAATGGTTAGCATTACTGCCTCTCAGCACTGAGGTCATGGGTTCGATTCCCAACATGGCCCTAACTGTGTGGAGTTTGTATATTCTCCCCCCGTACTTGCGTGGGTTTCCTCCCACAAACCAAAAATATACTAGTAGGTTAATTGGCTCCCAACAAAAATTAACCCTAGCATAAATGTGTGTGAGTGTACATGTGATACCGAATATAGGCCCTCATTCCGAGTTGATCGGTCGCAAGGCGAATTTAGCAGAGTTACACACGCTAAGCCTACGCCTACTGGGAGTGTATCTTAGCATCTTAAAATTGCGACCGAAGTATTCGCAATATTGCGATCACAAACTACTTAGCAGTTTTAGAGTAGCTCCACACTTACTCTGCCTGTGCGATCAGTTCAGTGCTTGTCGTTCCTGGTTTGACGTCACAAACACACCCAGCGTTCGCTCAGACACTCCCCCGTTTCTCCGGCCACTCCTGCGTTTTTTCCAGAAACGGTAGCGTTTTCATCCACACGCCCCTAAAACGCCGTGTTTCCGCCCAGTAACACCCATTTCCTGTCAATCACACTACGATCGCCGGAGCGAAGAAAAAGCCGTGAGTAAAAATACTATCTCCATTGTAAAATTTCTTGGCGCAGTCGCAGTGCGAATATTGCGCATGCGTACTAAGCGGATTTTCATTGCGATGCGATGAAAAAGAACGAGCGAACGACTCGGAATGAGGGCCATAGTTTGTAAGCTCCACTGGCGCAGGGACTGATGTGAATGGCCAAAAATTCTCTGTGAAGCGCTGCGGAATATGTGTGCGTTATATAAATAACTGGAAATAAATAATACATAATTATAGTGTTCCTGTCTGCAATTAGTCTGACACAGACCAGTCAGTACATTGCATTTTCTGTTCTACTAATAATTAGCTCATATGGATTATACTAGCATGAACATTTGAAAACAATGTCTCAATTCACACCCTTTGACCCATCATTATCATGCCCTGGTGCCAATTTCCCTGATATAAAAATACTGTGCCACTACTTTTTTTAATTGTCTTATCGAGGAAGTTACAAAGATCAGTATAATATCAAGCTACACCATGGATTATTTCTTCATTTTGTGTATATAGCCAGCCAGGCTCCGGGTTCCGTTCCCAGTTGTATGCGAATACAAACATGAAATCAATGGCGGCAACCCTATTGCTGGGTGTAACACTTCTACTTACAGGTAAGACACCAAATAGACCAATAGAAATAATTTGCTTAAAAGATAATAAGTAACAGTATCTTACAATTCCAGCAGGAGTTTCTAATGTTCAGTAAGGACGTTATTGTTTTTATGTTTCTATGGGTTCATATAAATTGTCCCCCTGTTTCTCCTCCCTGTCTCCCTCTTGCTCCTGATGTTTTCTTCCTCTGTTTTCTGTCTGCCCCTCATTCTTCTCTCTCCCCTCTTTTCTCTTTTGCCCACTTTTTGCTCTCTCCTCTTTTTTCCTCACTCCTCCTCTTTTCTCTACCTTTTTTACTTCTCTACCTCTTCTCATCTCCACCACAATGTGGGCTATTATAAATAATAACAGGAACTTAGGAATCAAGCAATGCATCAAATAAGCTTAATTATGGCTTTTGGAGTGAAGAAAATTGATACCTAGGGGTAAATTTACTAAGGTGGGAGATTTTTAGAACTGGTGATGTTGCCCATGGCAACCAATCAGATTCTAGTTATTATTTATCTAGCTGCTTCTAGCAGATAATAGATATAATCTGATTGGTTGCTATGGGCAACATCACTAGTTCTAAAAATCTCCCACCTTAGTAAATTTACCCCCTAGAATTAGAGATCGGTGCCGACCCCTGTGTTTTGTTGTTGGATCTGTGGTGACTTCATGTTTTGGTTCTGGATCTGTATCCCCCCCCCCCCCCCCCAAAAAAAAAAAAGCTAAAATCGCACAATTTGGGCCTTTTTTGTTCCTACAGTACTCTTAACCTCAATAACATTAATTTACAGTCATTTCCACACAATTCTGACCACCTCACAGCACAGTATTGTTCACAATACTTACCAACATTCAGAGTAGCAGGAGGCGTGATGCAGCATGAGGGGGTGTCGCGCGGATGAACGACATTGTACAGGGGCGGAACCAGGGGCGTGGCTGCATGATCGCATCATGGGGGCTCGGGAGCACCACCCAATTTTTGGGAGCCTCCTGGCCATACCAGGAGAGTAGGCAAGTACAGTATGTTGTTCACCAACATAGGCCAAAGCCTGGCTGGCTAAACTAAGCAGCAGAGCAGCGGCACAAACACCCGGCAGTTATTTCTGCTTAAAACTGTTTTGCAAATCAGTAATGTTTTAGCAATAATCAATTGAACCAACTCGCAAGTACTATCAATAGAAAACAAGACAACACAGAAGTGTACTAAGAATTGTGTGTGGAATATCATTGCTCAAAAGTAGTTAACAAACAGCAAATGTAAAAAAAAAAATGCTAAACCGTGTGTAAAATAGCAACAGCAGACGTGGATGCCCCCTACACCAGTGCACATGCCCCCAGAACATGTCTATTCTCAGTGCCCAGTCTGTACCTCTCTCCTGGGGCCATACTTTCCTACCCTCCCGGAATGGCCAGGAGGCTCACGAAAAATGGTAACCCTCCCGCCCCCCCGGAAGAGCAGGCAAGTCTCCCGATTTACGGGGGTCACCCCCTGCCCGCCGCCCACTTAACGAGTAAAGTGGGCGGTCCGGGCAGGTGATGACGCGATTCTTGTTGAATCGCGTCATCGTAACCACACCCCCTGCTGTATAATGCCGGTAATCGCGGCATTACACAGTGGGGGGTGTGGCTTAAATGATTATGCCGAAAGCCACGCCCCGTTCTGCCTCTGGCCCGCCCCCGTCCCGCCTCTGGTCCGCCACCTGCACCGCACCTCAGGCCCCCCCTGCTGAGCAGACGGGATGCTCTCTCCTGGATTGCCTGGGGCACTGGATTACTGATGACTGGCACTCTGTGCCCATGTAAAGCCACGATCAATCAGCCTTTCTGTTGAGCGGTTCCCCAAAATTTCCCAAACCATAAAAACAGCATTCCGTACCTGCTGGATACAATGTGGGCTAAAGTGCGGAATATACTGGGATACACAGCGAAATATTGAGTGCGGTTACAGTGCAGGTCGGATACAGTGCAGTTTACAGTGCAGGACACATACTGCAGGTCAGATATATTGCAGGATACAGTGTGAGTCGGATGTAGTGCGGATCTGATACAGTGCAGGTTACAGGGTCGGATACAGTGTGGGTTGGATACAATGTGGGTTACAGTGCTGGTTGGATACAGTATGGGTCAGATTCAGTGCAGGTTGATACCAGTAGCGGATCTTGCCATGGGCAAGCAGGACTTTTGCTCGGGGCGCCGCCTTCCGGAGGGCACCAGTGCCATCCGGAGGGCGCCGAACCATGGCAAGATCCGCCACTGTGCCCCCCGCTGTGCCCCCTGCTTTGAATGGAACCAGACGCGTAGCGTCTAGTTTCCCTTCATGGAGAGGACCTTTGTTGTGTGGTGCGCGATGACGTCATTGCGCACCGCACAGCATAGTGGCACAGACACTAGGGGTCATAATTGACCTCTAGTGTCTATGCTGTTCTATGGGAGAGACGTAATAACGTCTCTCCCATAGATGGAGGAGAGGAGAGCGGCGCCGGGGAAGGAGGTCTGCAGCTGTCTGGATCAGGAACGGGGATAGCAAGTATACTTTTTTTTTTATTTTAGCGGTGCTACAGGGGGCACAAATGGGGGCGTAACTGACCACGCCCCCATTTGAATTCACGCCCCTATACTTTGCCCGCGGCGCCACAAGGGCAAGAACCGGCCCTGGTTGATACAGTGCGTGTTGGAAACTGACAATGCTAAATTCCTTTGTCGTATAAACAACCCTTATGAAGCTAAGAACACTGTACGCTGTTTACTTAAGAAGTACCGTAATGGTACGCTATCTGCGTAGCGATCGCTCAGCCGTAGGCGAGACGCTCAAGCGTCACGTTCGCTCACGGCCCAATGATCACAGGACACGTTATTGGTTATGTCTAGGGGAATGATTCGCTGTAGCGTAGCGTACGCTCGAGACCACGAGGAGGTCACCAGCGGTGCAGACGCTCACAGCACAATACCTTTATATTTAAACCTAACAATGTAATGCGCTATATACCTTAATGTGAATACAGGGTGTAAGTGCAACCTTGTGTAACCTGACTAACTACAAAGCTGATTGAGCGTCACCGACGCTCAAGTGAACACTTAACACTATAGAAAATACACAGATACTGGTTTAGGGTTCCAAAGCCTATTATCTGTATTATATCTAGTATACTTGTAAAAGAGTAACACAGTACAAATGATACACTACAATATAACAAAGACTTCCTAACCAAACACCTAACTAAGGGATAAACTACAATACTATCCTGATCTAATACAATACAATACAATAAAGTTTAGTCTAGGGGAGATATGAGAGAAAAGAGAAAATAGAGAGAGAAAAATAGACACAGAGGGAGAGAGAGAAATTGGCTCACAGAAAGACAATGATTACGGAGAGAACTTACGCACAAGGGTAACGATCGCATGCGCCTCGATATCCAGCTCCCGGTTATCAGCAGTGATAACAGTTTGAAGAGAAGTGAAGTTGGATATGGTCGGCCTGCCTATTTATGCCCCACACACAATACAATCTCCTAGTCCCTACAATCCTACAGTTTATTGGACACAGGAATTCGGCCCTGTACTGTAACCAAAGGTCATAGGTTGATTCATACAGGTGGGCTGTGCCGAGTTCAAACAGCTCAGGTGGGTGGGAAACTGGGTTTCCCGCCGCATACCTGAGTATGGGTAAATAATAGAAATGGACATAAACTTCTTATGTCCATAACTATTCGCACGAGCGATTAATACGCTCCAAACCAACACCGGAATATTGCTAATTAAATACTCTTCCGATGGGTACCAAACACTGCTGTATGACTCCTGTTAGACCCTTCGTGCAATACAAAGAGGGATTCCTCCGCTCAGGGACATTCTATCTAAACCAAACTTACAGAAACTATTGAGGGGAACATGATCTATGAAATACATTAATTATGAAAATGTGTAATGAATGAGTCGCACGCTGCGATTGCATACTGTTTACCGTAAATACGCATACCGCGTGCAGCGAGTGCACGCAACTGCGGGTATGCGCCTTCACGAGAGTGCGCACGCATGCGCAGCGCGGACCAGTGTGCGGTGCAAATATGGCATCGTGCATGGAGACATTTTTCTGACTTCGACAGTCCACCCTTTGGCAGTCAATAATAACTGCCACAAAATATTTAAGGAGAAAAATGTAAGTCAGGGGTTAATTGATTTCCATGGTGGGGTAAGGAAGAGGAGAGGAGTAGGTGTGAAGAGGGTATGACCTAGTGAGAAAGTAGAAGCATGTGTGTATGAGTCCATGTTTGGGGGGTCATGTATCATCGTGCCGTACGTGTGGTAAATCAAGCTTCGAGGTATTGCGAAGTATACATTTGAATTCCTTCTTATCCCGTACTAAGGGTCTGTGGATGGGCTGTCAAACTCTACCGAGCTCATTTCGGCTGTGGTTGCAACAAAATGGGGATGCACATTTTAGTTGATGATACATGAATGGGGGAGGTATGTGGTTGCTGATATCTGTGCCTGTATTCCCTATCGTCTATGTGTGTCATTACCTGAGGGTTGTAGAGATGAAGATAAAGAACACTTATGGAAAATGCAATGATATTCTATGTCAGGGAAATGTACATCTGTCGTCGAAGTTGTTTTCGGTATCTGTTGAGAGTTGTCTTCTTTGCGCTGTATTGCTCCTTAGGCATGAGCAAAGAGCTTTGTCTAAGCCATCAGATTTACAAAAATGTTGGGCTAGCGTGAGTTTAAAAGTACTAGGGAAACTGGGGATCCATGGCAAAGTTCATCAAGTGTCCATATTTAAAGTTGTCAAATCTTCTTCATCTTTGGTCTTGTCTGTGGTCTTGTCTGTATACCGTCTCGTCAACTTCCTCGTCCAAGGGGTCTTTGTATCTTGGAGAAAAGCAGAAAAACAGGTGAAAGAAACGGACCGTATAATCACATTTTCATCACATTCTGGTTTCTATCATTGGGTCATAAATCAAATCCAGGTTAATTACAGTTTCCTCACTCCTCAAGCTCATCACTTTTGTACTTTGTTTGCACCTCATCAAAGCCTGCCCGCATCTAAATATCAATCCAATAGATATAACAACACCTAAGATACACAGGAGAAACTTTCCAACATCCATTATGACTCCTTGAGCCCACTCTCCCAAACCGGAGAACCAATTTCGCGGGTTCAACCATGACACCCAACCAGTCAGCTCATTACCTACAGCAGCAAGGGTGAGATTGTGTTTCCGACGAAATTCCCACTTTAATTGCAGAATATCATCCATCTTTTGGTCTATGACCTCTACCGGATCCTCGGTACTATTTGTGATGTACGTGCAACACTTTATGCCGTACTGTGTTGCCAATGTAACACAATATCCACCTGTTACTGCTGTAAGGTAATTAAGAACCATCCTATGCTGAACTAGTTCTGTTTTATAAGCTTGGAGTTCCCTTCCAGTGTATCTAAACGTGTCATCATACATTTCAGTGATATTATCTAACAAATTGGCGAGTGCGGAAATGTATTTATAATTCATCACTCCTCGAGCGGTACGAGTGAAATCTAACGCTACCAGAACCTGAATCCCGGTGGATTCATGGATAAGATCAGAGGCCGGATGCTCTAACCTTTCTGACAGGTGTCTTTTAACTCGGTGCTCGTAGTGAGTGTGAGTGTAAGGAGCTTGGGCACCACGGTGTATGTCCTTCATTTTGTCATGTGTAAAAGTCATCACTTCAGGCAATACTTTCCCAATATAACACAATCCTTCAGAGTTTGGGGCAAGCCACTTGTACGCCTTTCTCCCGCATATGAAATATGCATCATCGGGGAGAACATAAGGGACGGAGAAGGACATGACCATGTTACAAACCTTCCAGGTGAAATCTCCTGACCCTAATTCTTCCATCTGCCTAATGCACGTATCAGTTTGTATGACATGTGCACAGTATCCTGGTGATACCTCTCCAACTCTAGTAATCCTATTTCCTAAGGTATATCGATACCGAAAAGATTTTCCTCTACTGGCTATGTGGCGTACGAGCTCTGTATCTGTAGGCATTCTATCTGCTCTGTGTGAAAAGGTCATGGTAAGGTTGCTCCATGACACTTCCCAATTTCCCGGTTTTCTAGGATTGGAGATGTTAAAACATAAGAGGGACCTATCCACATGGTATTGGTGGAGCTTCAAACTAGGAGGGCTGGAGATGTTAAACCTCCGGTCCACCGGTCTCCCACCACTTAGCTCAAGTACCTCCCCTAACGTTAAAGGAAATGGTACTAGCCCTGATTTGCTGTGACCCTGAGGTACTTGAGAACATACCCAACAATCGGTCTTGTTTAATACGTTACCCACTAGAGAGTGATAGTCACTCAATGGATGCCGGTCCATGTGGATATTAAAACTAGATTGGCATTTCTTTATGCATCCATCTTCAACCAGATTATCACAAAGCCTACAGATACAATTTTCTTCAGCTAACAATCCATCACAATTTCTTCTATCGGATCGTTTTCTGATACTCGCCTTTGCTTGTTGGATTGGTTGATCTTGGAAAACTACGCCTCCATCATCATAATCAGCACCCATTCCAGAACCTCTCTCGACCTCTATGGTACTCTCGCCGGAACAGACTGCTCTGGTCAACATCATGGTCAACATCAAAATCCGGATTACAGTCTCTTGGGGCAAGTCCATCTTTGAGGAGGAAATGGAGAAGACTGAGAAAGGGGAAAAAGAAATATCACGGGAGAGGGGATGGGAAGTGGAGAAAAACAATAAAAGGGAGAAGGGAGTCGACAGCTGCTTTTGATCTTCAAGGCTCAGGTGCCGCCTCAGTCCTCCTGGAACAGACACTCCAGTGATACAACCTCTACCGTCTGTTCCTTATCACGGGACTTCTCTGGGTCAGCAACCTTCTTGCAGTGGGATGAATGGACCCAAGTCTCTCTCTCAGCAACCTTCAATGCTGTGGTGCTAGTCAATAAGACCTGGTATGGTCCTTCCCATCTATCAATAAGACAACCTGAGCGTAGAAAATTTCGTATCATTACATAATCCCCAGGTTCAATGTCATGACAATTACTATCTGGTAAATCAGGAATCACCAACTTCAGATTATCATTTTGATTCCTTAACTGCTTACTCATATTAATTAAGTATTTTACAGTTACTTCATTGTTACATTTCAAATCATCCTGAGGGTTAATCATGACATGCGGTTGTCGACCAAACAGAATTTCAAAAGGAGACAGATTAAGAGGGGACCTGGGAGTGGTTCTGATGCTATACAAAACAATGGGTAAAGCTTCTGGCCATGTCAATCCTGTCTCTGCCATTACTTTACTCAATTTATTTTTAATAGTGCTGTTCACTCTTTCGACCTTCGCACTCGCCTGTGGACGGTACGGAGTGTGCAGCTTGCTATCAATACCCATCAACTTACACATTCCTTGAAAGACATCACCTGTAAAATGGGTACCCCTATCACTTTCAATGATTCTAGGGATACCATATCTACATACAAATTCCTGCACAATTTTCTTAGCTGTAAACATAGCGGTATTTGTAGCTGCTGGAAAAGCTTCGACCCAATTCGAGAAAACATCTATACAAACAAGTACATACTTCAAATTTCTACATGGGGGCAATTGGATGAAGTCAATTTGTATTACTTGGAAAGGGCCGCCGGCAGGTGGGATATGGGAGGGTTCTGTAGGTATTGCTTTTCCAATATTCTTTCTCAGACAGGTAAGGCATGACATTGCTCTTTTACTCGCATGAGAGGAGAATCCTGGGGCGCACCAGTATGCTCTTACCAATTTGCACATCCCCTCCTTGCCTAGATGAGTCAGCCCGTGAGCTGCTTCAGCCAGACATGGAAGGTATGCCCTGGGGGCCACTGGTTTACCATGTCCATCCGTCCAGAGCCCTGAGGACTCCTGGCCATATCCCTTTGCCTTCCAGACTGCTCTCTCCTGGGTGGAACACAAATTCTGCATCTCACACAACTTCTGTGTGTTGATGGTATTAAATACCATCAACTGTGTGGCGTCTGTCTGTATGGGGGTAGCAGCTGCAAGCTTTGCGGCTTCGTCTGCTCGGCTGTTACCAAGGGATACTGGGTCTTGGCTATATGTATGTGCTTTACATTTGATAACAGCCACTCTGTCGGGTTCCTGTATCGCTGTTAGAAGCCTTTTTATATACGCTGCATGCGCTATCGGTGTGCCAGCTGCCGTCATGAAATTTCTGAGCCGCCATAGGGCTCCGAAATCATGGACTACCCCGAACGCGTATCTGGAATCGGTGTAGATATTGGCAGACTTACCCTTAGCCAATTCACATGCTCTGGTTAGGGCGACCAGTTCAGCAACCTGGGCTGAGTGAGGTGGGCCTAGCGGTTCCGCTTCTATGGTGTCTTGGTCATCTACGACTGCGTATCCAGTACACAAGTCTCCCGAGTCTGACTGTCTGTGACAACTACCGTCCGTGTAGAACGTGAGTTCTGCATCTTCTAGTGGATTGTCACTGATGTCAGGCCTTGCGGTAAAATTTTGGGTCAAATATTCCATACAATCATGTGTATCTTCCTTTGCATTAAATCCTCCTTCCCCATCACTCTCACCTCCCACCCTTTGTGCCTGTCCAGGCACACCTGGGAGAAATGTTGCAGGGTTTAATGCACTGCATCTCCTTATGGTGATGTTTACGGGGGCCATTAGTGCTAATTCCCATCTCGTAAACCTGGCTGATGAGACGTGTCTGGTTTGGGCAGAATTCAATAAGGCAGATACTGCGTGTGGTGTATGGATTGTGAGGTTGTGGCCTAGCACGACATCTTCGCTTTTCGTCACTAGCAATGCTATCGCCGCAACGCTACGCAAGCATGTGGGGAGGGATCGCGCTACCGTGTCTAGCTGAGCGCTGTAGTATGCAACTGGTCTGCTGGCATCACCGTGTTTTTGTGTTAGTACACCTGCTGCGCACCCAGCACTTTCTGTTCCGTATAGCTCAAAGGGTTTCCCATAGTCTGGCATACCTAGTGCTGGTGCCTGCGTTAGGCATTGCTTAAGTCTCTCAAATGCTGTTTCGGATTCGTCTGTATGCGAAATCCGATCAGGTTTGTTTGAGGAGACCATTTCCTGCAAAGGTAACGCCAATATGGAAAACCCTGGGATCCAATTACGGCAATACCCACACATTCCTAAAAACGTCCTTATCTGTTGCTGGGTTTGTGGCAGTGTCATGTCTCTAATGGCTTGGATTCTATCAGCGGTCAGGTGTCTCAGTCCTTGTGTTAGACAGTGTCCCAAATATTTTACCTTAGTCTGGCATAATTGCAACTTGTCTTTGGAAACCTTGTGACCTGTGTCTGAAAGGTGAAACAGGAGTTGTTTCGTATCCTTCAGGGAAGCTTCCAGTGAATCTGAACACAGCAGTAAATCATCCACATACTGTATTAATACTGACCCACTCTCTGGTTGAAAAGACTGTAAACAATCATGCAAAGCCTGAGAAAATATACTTGGACTGTCTATGAAACCTTGGGGTAATCGAGTCCACGTGTATTGGACTCCTCTGTATGTGAATGCAAACAAATATTGGCTGTCAGGGTGCAGAGGTACCGAAAAGAAAGCGGAGCAGAGGTCAATAACAGTGAAAAATTTGGCAGTGGGAGGAATTTGCATTAGGATGACAGCTGGATTAGGCACTACGGGGAACTGACTCTCGACTATTTTGTTAATTCCCCTTAGATCCTGCACTAGTCTGTAACCCCTCCCCCCACTCTTTTTAACAGGGAAGATGGGACTATTTGCTGTGCTGGACGTTCTTACTAGAATGCCCTGTTGTAGCAAGCGCTCTATTACGGGAAAAACTCCTAACTCCACCTCTGGCTTCAGAGGATACTGTGGGATTTTTGGAGCTATCCTACCATCTTTTACTTGTACTACTACTGGAGCTACGTTTGCCATTAATCCAGTGTCCTGTCCATCTTTTGTCCAAAGTGACTCTGGTATCTGAGATGTCATCTCTTCTACCTGGGATGGATTCCTATTTGTCATAATGGTGTGTGACATTAATTTTGATGGGGAGTCTAACATGTCTCGTACCTCTTGAGCGTGATTCTCAGGTATGTCCAAGAATACACCTTCAGGAGTACAATAAATGACGCAACCCATTTTACATAGTAAGTCTCTACCCAGGAGATTGGTTGGTGCAGATGCAGCCAGCAAAAAGGAATGCTTGGTGTGCAAAGGCCCTATTGTAATCTCAGCTGGTTTGCTAACAGGGTAGTGCTGGACTACTCCTGTTACTCCCATGGCTGGAATTGTCCTACCAGTGGTTCTCATGCCCACTGTCGAATTGATCACTGACTTGGCCGCCCCTGTGTCTACAAGAAAGTTTAAAGTTTTACCAGCCACATTGATTGCAATCTCTGGTTCGCTTCCAAGACTGGCAATCAATTTAACTGGTTGCAGATTACAGGTATGGCCACACCCCTATTGGGTATGCTGACCTCCCTGAATCCCATTGGCAGCAACTATTTGTGCGGGGTTTAGTTGGGAACTACCAGAGGCATGCCAATCTCTGTTCGGGGGGTATCTTTTTGTTTCCCCTGTATGTGGCTCAAAACTCCGCCTCTGTGGACCCTGCTCCCAATGTCGTGTGTTGTGTTGTTGTCTAGGGGGTTGAAAAGATCTTTGTACATTTCTTACTCTACAGTCTCGTGCATAGTGTCCCTGTCTGTTACAAGAAAAACATGTTATTACACTTGCCTTACCCACAGGATTCGGTGGTACATACGCAGGCTGCCTTGTGGTCAGCGCCTGTATACTTACTGACATCAACTTATCACTTTGCGACTCCCTGTGCCTAGTGATGTTTCTGTCATGATCAATAGCAGCCTCTCTCAAGCCGGACACTGACAGACCTCGCCAACATGGTTGTGTGGTCTGTACCCTAGTTTTTAATGTTTCTTTCAAACCATCCATCAGTACAGATACTGCTACTTCTCGATGGTTTGGGTTGGTCTTTATGTCTTCTATACCAGTGTACTTTGCCATTTCTGATAGTGCCCGGTGAAAATATTCTATTGCCGTTTCGGACTCCTTTTGCTTAATGGAAAATATTTTATTCCATTTAACAATGGCTGGGAAATACTCCTTTAGCTGCAAATTTATCCTTTTTACATTATCCTTATTGTACACGTCTGTAAGCGGTACATCTTTATCCAATGCACAGTCGGCTAAAAACTGAGTTGCATCAACATTTGAAGGTAAACAAGCTCTTAGCAGTATCTGCCAATCCTTGTTGTTGGGCTCTAAAGTGTTTCCTAAATCCCTGATGTATTTTTGGCTAGCAACTAAGTCCTTCCTGGGGTCAGGAAATTCGGACACTATTGTTCTTATTTCCATTCTGGAAAATGGGGCGTACATGGCAATGTTCCTTATGGGAGTGGCTCCAGACACATCTGTTTTTCCATTGGGAACTGCTATTACCCTTACAGGAGCAATTCTAACAGCCTCTTCCTGTGTAGATTCTACAACTTGTGGTACAATGGTTTCAGTGTAGTGCATGGTGCCGTACTTACCCGTTGACACGACCTCACCTATCCCTCCGCTAGGGGCTTTCACTAATCTCGTGGGTGTCGCTGTGCCTACTGTGGTCTCTGATATGGTGGCCGCAAGAGAGAGCGCTGAAATTGTTGCCGAATCGTCTTCTTGTTCACACTCCTGAGGAAGGTTCAAAACAGGGTACAACTTGCACGGGTTAATACTTGCATGAGTTATTCGGTTAACATCATTTACATTTACAGGGTTACTAAGAGTTTGTGTTTTACAACCCAGTGCGTTTCTCTCCGCAATCAACTTCTCTCCTGCAATGTATGGTGGAGGAGGAGCTGTGGCAATCAACTTCCTGACTGCCCCAGATCCTGCCGCCAGAGCCAAACCTCTCTGTATCTCACCTTCCTGGTGCCATAACTGTAAGTAATCATGATGCTGAATTCGTCTCTTTGATGATTTTACGAGACATATCCTCCTCCTTAAATTTTGTAACACCTCTGGACTGAAGCTACCTATTCTTGGGAACTTGTCCCTGTCTTGTACAGTCATTCTTTGCCATTCATCACATAAAACCTCTGTGTGACTACCGTATTTTTCACACATAATGTATCTTGCCGACCCAACTGGTCGGTCCTCCGAATCAACCTGAACCTGGGTTGATCGCCCCCTACCGGAACAAATGGCCCCCATAATCTGTAGGCGTTGCTTATTCCTCCTTGGATCTTTTATCTCAAGGTTTTCAGCGAACCCTTACAAACAAACCAAGATGTCCTTGGGCAGGCCGGCGGTGGTGGTTTATCAAGTACCCCACTTACTTCTCGCCCACGTTGGCCTGTGCTGCAATCACTGTAACCAGAGCTGCGGTACCCAACCTAGGGCCCCTGTGAACCTTTATTTACTGGGGTGTTTTTCCCCAGCAAGTATCGGTTGTTGGATAGTTCCTGAGTGACCAGCGAACTTCCCTTCCAAAAATAAAAAATTACACAAATCACGTCAGAATGTACAAATAGCGTTTGTGACCAGTTTACTCTAATGGTATTAGGTCAGGTTACTAACTACTGCACACAATTACGTGCGGTCCAATCGTTCAGTTCACGAACACTACTTGTCATGTACTGAAAGATTAATGGAATCGATGTTTCCGGCCGCGATTCCTTCAGCAAGAGCTTATATGGCCTATATGGGTTCTGCACCAACACCCCAGGCGTTGTGCCACTGGACTTTTATAGCGGACCTCTTTGTCTATTTACCTGTTACCTTACGACCTCCTGGTCTGTTTACCTTATGACCTCCTGGTCTTGTTACCTTATGACCTCCTGGTCTTGATACCTTATGGTCCGCTATACTCTAATGCTCAAATATTATTTAACCAGAGATGCCTCCCTAGCCACCGTATATGTCACTTACACGTATGTCCTTTGACGAGTACCCGACTTTCCTTTTGGTTCCACCTTTAAAATTGTATAAACTTTTGTATACAAAACACACTCACTCAACACATGTACACTTTTGTTTCTATATCTATTTCTGCGCAGAAATTGTCTTCAGGCCAAGAGTGTTACCAATTAGGAGCAGGATCTGTTAAACTAAATTTCAGATTTTCCAAAAATAGATTTGCGTTATTTACCGCGTCGCGTTATTTACCGCTGTGCGTTACTTATCGCCTTTGCGCTAATTATCGCTTTGCGCTAATTCAACTTTTCGTGACTTGAGCTACGTGGGCGTAACCAGACGCTACGTTGCGTAGTGTACGCTGCGTGCGTCTGCCTTTTGGATTGCGTACGCTAGTCTTTGTTAGCGACACGTGTACGCAATGCAAAGGATCCACTGTAACACAATATATTTATTTATCAATGTAGATGATCCCTGATCATCTACCGCAATCCACACTGACTGCCTTGTTTTCTAGACAACCCGTGTGTTCTTCTATACTTTAACTATCACCTCTACTATTAAATAACAGCAAATCTCCTTTTAGCCCTTTCTATCAACTATAAAAATTTGGCAAACAGGAATAGTGATATACGAAAAATGAAACAGAAATGCAGATATATATGCGTGCGTGTATACGCAAGACAGAAGAGAAATAAAACAGTTTTAAAAAGACACAAGCGTTTTGTTCTTACTTCCGGTTACCGGGTTCCTTCAGCACTCTTTATCTAAGTGAAGCAGACGCTTATCCCGTCAGCAACTGCGAGACAACCTCCCACCCTTTGCTGGGGGATAATGTCTGCTGATCTACCTAGTGCAGATATGAGAAGGACCGGACGAGCCCGCAATTGACAATGCTAAATTCCTTTGTCGTATAAACAACCCTTATGAAGCTAAGAACACTGTACGCTGTTTACTTAAGAAGTACCGTAATGGTACGCTATCTGCGTAGCGATCGCTCAGCCGTAGGCGAGACGCTCAAGCGTCACGTTCGCTCACGGCCCAATGATCACAGGACACGTTATTGGTTATGTCTAGGGGAATGATTCGCTGTAGCGTAGCGTACGCTCGAGACCACGAGGAGGTCACCAGCGGTGCAGACGCTCACAGCACAATACCTTTATATTTAAACCTAACAATGTAATGCGCTATATACCTTAATGTGAATACAGGGTGTAAGTGCAACCTTGTGTAACCTGACTAACTACAAAGCTGATTGAGCGTCACCGACGCTCAAGTGAACACTTAACACTATAGAAAATACACAGATACTGGTTTAGGGTTCCAAAGCCTATTATCTGTATTATATCTAGTATACTTGTAAAAGAGTAACACAGTACAAATGATACACTACAATATAACAAAGACTTCCTAACCAAACACCTAACTAAGGGATAAACTACAATACTATCCTGATCTAATACAATACAATACAATAAAGTTTAGTCTAGGGGAGATATGAGAGAAAAGAGAAAATAGAGAGAGAAAAATAGACACAGAGGGAGAGAGAGAAATTGGCTCACAGAAAGACAATGATTACGGAGAGAACTTACGCACAAGGGTAACGATCGCATGCGCCTCGATATCCAGCTCCCGGTTATCAGCAGTGATAACAGTTTGAAGAGAAGTGAAGTTGGATATGGTCGGCCTGCCTATTTATGCCCCACACACAATACAATCTCCTAGTCCCTACAATCCTACAGTTTATTGGACACAGGAATTCGGCCCTGTACTGTAACCAAAGGTCATAGGTTGATTCATACAGGTGGGCTGTGCCGAGTTCAAACAGCTCAGGTGGGTGGGAAACTGGGTTTCCCGCCGCATACCTGAGTATGGGTAAATAATAGAAATGGACATAAACTTCTTATGTCCATAACTATTCGCACGAGCGATTAATACGCTCCAAACCAACACCGGAATATTGCTAATTAAATACTCTTCCGATGGGTACCAAACACTGCTGTATGACTCCTGTTAGACCCTTCGTGCAATACAAAGAGGGATTCCTCCGCTCAGGGACATTCTATCTAAACCAAACTTACAGAAACTATTGAGGGGAACATGATCTATGAAATACATTAATTATGAAAATGTGTAATGAATGAGTCGCACGCTGCGATTGCATACTGTTTACCGTAAATACGCATACCGCGTGCAGCGAGTGCACGCAACTGCGGGTATGCGCCTTCACGAGAGTGCGCACGCATGCGCAGCGTGGACCAGTGTGCGGTGCAAATATGGCATCGTGCATGGAGACATTTTTCTGACTTCGACAAAACAGATACAGTGCGGGTCAGATACAATGCAGTTTGAATACAGTGTAGGTTACAGTGCGGGTCGACTTAAGAGCCTCCCCCTGCCATACCCCTGTCATACTCCTGAGATTTTATATAAAAATAATTACAATAATACAGATAAGATATTTATAAAATAAACCTCCTCTTTGTTTAGTGTAATCCTTTTTATTGCTAACTCTCAGCAGCTGTGCGGAGATCTCTGGAGCTGCAGGGAGATGAGGCAGCAGCAGCTCAGCATCGGTGTTACAGTCATACACTGCTGTGTAGACCTGGGAACGGGGCCACACCACAGCCAGTAACGCTGCGGCTGCACAGAAAGAGAAGCCAATAGAGGCATGCCTCTGAGTGTGGGGGCGGGCCTTGTGCACTGATGGACACTTGCATGTGTCACGTGACCAGGAAGTGCACTGTAGTGTAAAGTGACTGAAGCTCAGTCAGCAGCAGCAGCAACAGGGAGAGGAAGAGAAGACACAGGAATGCGGGTAGGAGAAACATTGCAAATAGTTATAGGGTGAAAGCGGAAATCAACTAGTGGTGCTTCAGTACATGAAAAGCAGCCCAGATTCAGGGCCTACTGTAATTCATGTCTGTACGCAACGGCCGATTATCATGCAACAGAGCAATTATCGTCAGACTGCACTCATGCAGGTCACAGACTAAATAAAACATAAACAGTAGAATAAAAAAATCACTTCCCTTCTCAATAAAGGGCCGTGATTCTTTTTTCAATTTGCAGACGTCTTATCTTCACTCTTCAAACTAAGAGGTCTATTTACTAATCCTTAGCTCGAGATACAGTGCATGGAGAAAAAGTACCAGCCAATCAGCATCTAACTACCATGTCACTGGCTGGGTTTGAAAAATGACAGGAGCTGGTTGGCTGGTACTTTATCTCCATGCACTTTATCTTCATCCAAGGCTTAGTAAATAGGCCCCTTATCATATATATATATATATATATATATATATAGATTTTGTGATGAGTCAATCTCCTTTTTTGCCTTATATATATATATATATATATATATATATAAGGCAAAAAAGGAGATTGACTCATCACAAAATCTCTTAAACCACAAGGCCTACAATCTTGAAACTTGGCAGGTAGCTTCTCCTTAGGTCCCAGGTGCTTGCTAAGAACCGGTTTTACAAATGTCACTGTTCATCCACGGTAATCGACAAAAATGGATGTGTGTATGTATGTATCTATGTATGTAGTTATGTATGTGTATATGTATATTCCAAAATAACTCCTGAATGCCTGCAGCAACTTACACCAAATTTGGTACACATATGACTTACAGTGTGGGAACAAACACTGTGGGGGTAACACACCCCTAGCCCCCCTGTGGGGGACAGCAGCACAGTGTATATCAGGAGACAGCATAACTCCGGAATGGCTGGAGCAATGTACACAAAATTTGGTATACATATGACTTACAATATAGAAACAAACACTGTGGGGGGAAGACACCCCTAGCACCCCTAGGGGTGAGGCAGCAGCACAGAGTATTTCAGCAGACAGCATAACTCTGGAATGCCTGGAGCAATTTACACCAAACTTGGTACACATATGACTTACAATCTGGGAACAAACACTGTGGGGGTAACACACCACTAGCGCCCCTAGGGGTGACCCAGCAGCACAAACTATATCAGGACATGCATGATATGTAAGTGATGACAGGGCTGCATGTGACAGTGGTAGTCACATGATGTGAGGAGGAGAATGGACGTAGCAGGAAGCCACACACTGACAGTTATATAGTGGGAGGAGCAGGGTCCCCAGCAGCACACAGTATATTAGGACATGCAAAATATGTCAGGCAGGACAGGGATGCATGTGACAGGGGCAGTGATATTATGTGAGGAGGAGAATGGAGGCAGCAGGAAGCCACAGACTGAGAGTTATATATGGGGGGGAGCAGGGTCCCCAGCAGCACAGAGTATATCAGGAGATGAGTGATGTGTCAGTGAGGACAGGGCTAAATGTGACAGGGACAGTGACATGATGTGAGGAGGGGAATGGAGGCAGCAGGAAGCCACACACTGAGAGTTATATAGTGGAAGTAGCACGGTATGCAGCAGCACAGAGTATATCAGGAGATACATAATGTGCTGTGCTATATAAGAAACTGTTAATAAAATTATAATTTCACAGGGGCAGTGACATGATGTGAGGAGAGGAAAGAAGGCAGCAAGAAGCCACAGGCTGAGAGTTATATAGTCGGAAGAGCAGGGTCCCTTGGGGAACCAAAAAGGGGTCTGGCCACTACACAAAGTGGGACAGGGAAGCAAGATATGCCTATATACTAGATCTCCAACCAACGTAAATTAACGAACATCTATAATTCTAATTTACCATTCTCAGCTAGTATTCCTATATATTCCAATGCGCATAACATGGAAAATAAATTTTTCCGAGATGGAAGTTCAAATATACGCACATTTACTCATATTCTCCCATTAAAATAAAAACAAACATTTGGCTACGAAAGGTAAACAATGGAGGCTTTACTAGATGTTGGTTTCATTGAGGCTTGTAAGAAATTATGAAGGCTCTGGAACCTCTTCCACAGCTAATGATGCCACAAAGGTCTGAATCTGAGATTCCAGTGCACACAACTGGTCACTCCTGTCATTAGCCGCCAACGTGCTTCGAGTTAACACTCTTTACCAAGGCACGTCCATTTAGGTGGTCCGACACTACATAATAATAGTCCCACTTTGGGTCATATATCCATGTGTTGATAAATTGAGAGCCAGCTCAAACTGGAGACACCCCAGGATTCTCCCCATCATCAAGTGAGTACAAAATCTCGTGTGCATAAGAGGAAGTTAGAAGTATAAAGAGCTTTTGAAGCTGAACATTATCTGGAAGGAACTACCCGAGAATGGGACATTGTAGTTTTGCTGAATAGTGGATGTTGGGGGTCATTCCGAGTTGATCGCTCGCTAGCTAGTTTTAGCAGCTGTGCAAATGCTGTGCCGCCGCCCACTGGGGAGTGTATTTTGGCTTAGCAGAAGCACGTTGAAAATTGATTTAGAGTGTTTAACCACTCCAACTCCTGGCGCAAGTAATGTATTGAGTTAAATTCATTAATTACACATCAGCTGCAAATACTGAGGGATCGCTAACTCCCCCAATCAACTAAACACAAAATATAAGAAGCGCAAACGCATGTGCAGCCGAGCTCAGCAAAAACAGTTTGTGCAGTTTCTGAGTAGCTCTGAACCTACTCTGCGCTTGCCATCACTTCAGCCTGTTTGTGTCCGGATTTGACGTCATACACCCGCCCAGCCAACGGCCAGCCACGCCGGCGTTTTTTCAGACACACCTGCATTTTTGCAAACTCTCCCTGAAAACTGTGAGTTGACACCCAGAAACGCCCCCTTCCTGTCAATCTTCTTGCGGCCGTCAGTGCGAAGGAAAACTTCGCTAGAATCTGAGCACAACCACAACGGGCTTTGTATCCGTATGATGCGCCTGCGCATTGCGGGGCATACACATGCACAGAATTGCCGATTTTTAGCCTGATCGCTGTGCTGCGAATAATGGCAGCTAGCGATCAACTCGGAATGACCCCCGTTAAACGAACTTAGCGCTATACAGTAAACATAGAAACATAGAATTTGTCGGCAGATAAGAACCACTTGGCCCATCTAGTCTGCCCCCTTTTTTTTTTTTTTACATTATTTTTATCTCTAACCTTATTTGATCCTTATTTCTTTGTAAGGATATCCCCCATCTGGAATACTGTGTCCAGTTCTGGAGACCCTATCTCCAGAAGGATATAAATACATTAGAGAGTGTACAAAGAAGGGCAACTAAAATGGTGCATGGCCTACATCACAAAACTTAACCGGAAAGGCTAAAAGATCTTAACATGTATAGTTTGGAGGAGAGAAGGGAAAGGGGAGACATGATAGAAACTTTCAAATATATAAAGGGTCTTAACAAAGTTCAGGAAGGAAACATTCTTCAAAGGAAAAGAAGTATTAGAACTCGAGGGCATACATTGAGACTGGAGGGGGGGAGGTTCAGGGGAAATTTAAGGAAAAATTACTTCACAGAAAGGGTAGTGGATAAGTGGAATAGCCTCCCATCAGAGGTGGTAGAGGCTAAGACTGTAGGGCAATTTAAACATGCTTGGGACAGGCATATGAATATCCTTACAAAGAATCAAGATTAAAAAAGGGTTGAGATTGCCTAAAGGATAAAATAAAAAAGGGGCAGACTAGATGGGCCAAGTGGTTCTTATCTGCCGTCAAATTCTATGTATGTTTCTTATGTCTATCACATGCATGTTTAAATTGCTCTACTGTCTTAACCTCTACCACCTCTGATGGGAGGCTATTCCACTTGTCCACTACCCTTTCTGTGAAATAATTTTTCCGCAAATTTCCCCTGAACCTCCCCCCCTCCAGCCTCAGTGCATGTCCTCGTGTCCTATTGCTTCTCTTCATTTGGAGAATGTTTCCCTCCTGGACTTTGTTAAAAATCTTGATATATGTGAAAGTTTCTATCATGTCCCCCCTTTCCCTTCTCTGCTCCAAACTATACATATTGAGATTTCTTAGTCTTTCTGGGTATGTTTTGTGATGTAGGCCATGCACCATTTTAGTTGCCCACCTTTGTACAGTTTCTAATGTATTAATATCCTTTTGAAGATATGGCCTCCAGAACTGAATACAGTATTCTAGATGAGGCCATACCAATGACCTATACAGTGGCATTATTACTTTCTTTCTTTCTTTCTTTCTGCTGCTGATTCCTCTCCCAATGCAGCCAAGCATCTGACTAGCCTTCCTCATTGCCTTGTTACATTGCTTACCTGCCTTTAAGTCATCTGAAATAGTAACTCCTAGATCCCTTTCCTCCTCAGTAGTTTCTAGTATAGTGCCATTAATACTATATTTAGCTTTAGGATTTTTGAGACCCAAGTGCATGATTTTGCATTTTTTGGCATTAAACTGTAATTGCCAGACTCTTGACCATTCCTCTAGTCTACCTAGATCCTCAATCATTTGTTTTACCCCACCTGGTGTGTCTACCCTGTTGCATACCTTTGTGTCATCTGCAAAAAGGCATGCTTTCCCTTTAATGCCATTTGCAATGTCACCAATAAAGATATTAAAAAGCACTGGTCCAAGTACAGATCCCTGGGGTACTCCACTGGTAACATTTCCTTCATGTGAATGCACTCCATTTACCACAACTCTCTGTTTTCTATCCTTCAACCAAGATCTTATCCATTCAATAATCCTAATATCCAATCCCAAACTTTCAAGTTTATTTAGCAGTCTGGGATGTGGCACAGTGTCAAAAGCCTTACTAAATTCTAGATAAGCTATATCCATGGCTCCACCTTTATCCATCACTTTAGTCACACAGTCAAAAAAGTCAATAAGATTTGTTTGACATGATCTCCCCCCTTGTGAATCCATGCTGTTTGGGATCCTGTAAATTGCCGGTATATTGGGTTTCTGGCTATGTCTAAACAAAGATATTCACAAAAAAATGACAGAATGGTTCCCTCATTTGTATTTGTGATAAAAGTCTAGTACAGTACAGTATATGTACAGATACAGTAGGTTTCAATATTTTTTGACAAAATTCTCTATTGTGTTTCGGTGACTGCATTCCATTTTCATATTCTACCATAAATAATTAGACAATTATTGAAAATAATCAAGCCAGTAGCAAAGCCTGATGCAGAGAGGACATATAGTGACTTCAGTCACGCCAAACAGCCCCTGTCAGCAGTAGCAGAACTAGACAGTGGTGGGCCCAGGTGCAACAATATAAACACCCCCCCCCCCCTCATATTCCAAACAGGAACAGCGTGCGCCTGTGATGAGCACCTTAAAAAATGGGTGTGGTCTCATTGAGGATGGGTATGGCCACATAATACTACCCCTAATTCAATTTTCGCCACACAGTAGTGCAACCATACACTGAATGATAGTACTCCTTTCACATGTTACGCCACACAGTAGTGCTCCTTACACAAGTTATGCACACGTTAGAGCTCCTTACATGCTCCTTACACACGTCAAGCCACACATTAGAGCTTCTTGCATGTTATGCCACACATTAGAGCTCCTTACACACATTATGCCACACATTAGAGCTCCCTACACACGTTACGCCACATAGTAGTGCTCCCTGCACACATAACACCACACATTAGAGCTCCTTTCACACATTACGCCACACAGTGGTGCTTCTTACACGTTACGCCACACAGTAGTGCTCCTTACATACGTTACACCACACAGTAGTGCTTCTTATACACAATACGCCACACATTAGAGCTCCTTACACACATTACGCCACACAGTAGTACTCCTTACATACGTTACACCACACAGTAGTGCTCCTTATACATAATACACCACACAGTAGTGCTCCTTACATACGTTACACCACATAGTAGTGCTACTTATACACAATATGCCACACATTAGAGCTCCTTACACACATTACGCCACACAGTAGTGCTCCTTGCATACGTTACACCACACAGTAGTGCTCCTTACATACGTTACACCACATAGTAGTGCTCCTTATATATTAAGAAGAAAAATACCGACAGGTAAATCGGGCGCAACTGGGACTGTGTTTCGGATAGGAAGGAGATGCTACCTAAAATAGGTGAGTCAAACCTGTGCAATAGAGAAACAAAAAAACAGGAATAGGAGGTAGCGCTAGCTAATAAACACAGATGGATTGTCAAAATTTATACAATTTAATCTAAATGTGAAAATGCATACATTAAAAACATACAATGAAAAACAATAATGCTAATAGTCAGCCTGGACGTCTATGACTCTTGCCTGTTCCTATAATTGTCCCGGACTCAAAATAGTGCAAAGTCACTGGTGATTGATGCGACTGACAGCGAAGCCTGGGGAGAGGCCAATTGATACACTGGTACCGCTGAAGGAATAACAGTCCCACACAATGAAAGCTGTATTGAATGTAGGGTCCTCACCAGGGCTATGGTGGCTTTTGGGTGTAGTCCAATCCCTTGTAAGAAATCCAGGGAAATTTGAAAGAGTCCAGTTGGTTCAGGCAGAGATGAGATCCATCCAACGGCGTGTGGGTGTCCAGGAAGCATAACTGACGCGTTTCACAGCTTAGTCCTGATGCTTTTTCAAAGCGCTACCTCCTATTCCTGTTTATGTTTCTCCTTATATATTACCCCACACAGTAGTGCTCCCTGCACATGTTACACCACACATTAGAGCTCCATACACAGGTTACGCCAATCACGAAGAATGCTTCAAAAGCCCTTTAATACATTTAAGTGATACTAAAATAATGTGAAACGGGTGTGAAAACAGAACACACCTTTTTCACATTATTTTAGTAAAAATAATGTTAATAAATAGGCCTCTAATTCTTATGTGCTAAAGTAAAGTATCCAAGTAGCCGGGCCTTTGTGAGGCCTCCAAGGACTGAACTTGTATTGGGATTATCTAGGGAATTCGGCAAAAGCACCTGTACCTTATGGTATCTGGTCTCTAGGTTGACCACACTTTGGTCGACAATGTCTAGGTCGACCACTATTGGTTGACAGTAAGTAGGTTGACATGGTCTCTCTAGGTTGACATGGTCTAGGTTGACATGACAGAAGATCGACATGAGTTTTTCAATTTTATTTTTCATTTTTTTAACTTTTTCATGCTTTACAATCCACGTGGACTACAATCGGGAACGGTAACCTGAGGCACCTTTCCCGAAGATGCGAGGGGATACGGTGCACTAATTGAGGTTCCTGGTCACTCTACGGAGAAAACGACACCAAATTTTTTTTTTAAACTCATGTTGACCTTCTGTCATGTCGACCTAGAGACCATGTCAACTTACTTACTGTTGACCAATTGTAGTCGACCTAACTGTGGTTGACCCTATGAACCACACCCATACCTTATAGCAGGATAAATCCTGGAAGGCCCTCCATGGTAATGTGTATCATACCACTGCCAAATTCCCATTCAAATGGTGAAATGCCGTAACCATTGGGACTGATGTGTATGATGTAATATTCTGTAAATGTAATTTCAATGCCGATGTAGTGTCAGGATGCCTGGAGTGTCAGTATCCGTCAGTGTCAGTATCCTGGAAGAGTCAGTATCCCTGCAGTGTCAGTATCCTGGTAGAGTCAGTATCCATGCAGCGTCAGTATGCGGCAGTGTCAGTATCCTCGTAGAGTCAGTATCCCTGCAGTGTCAGTATCCTTGTAGAGTCAGTATCCATACAGCGTCAGTATGCCTGCAGTGTCAGTATCCTGGTAGAGTCAGTATCCCTGCACTGCCAGTATCAGTGCAGTGTTGTGCCAGTATCCCTGCAGCGTCAGTATGCCTGCAGTGTCAGTATCCTGGTATAGTCAGTATCCCTGCAGTGTCAGTATCCTGGTAGAGTCAGTATCCCTGCAGTGTCAGTATGCCTGCAGTGTCAGTATCCTGGTAGAGTCAGTATCCCTGCAGTGTCAGTATCCTGGTAGAGTCAGTATCCATGCAGCGTCAGTATGCGGCAGTGTCAGTATCCTCGTAGAGTCAGTATCCCTGCAGTGTCAGTATCCTTGTAGAGTCAGTATCCATGCAGCGTCAGTATCCTGGTAGAGTCAATATCCCTGCAGTGTCAGTATCCTTGTAGAGTCAGTATCCATGCAGCGTCAGTATGCCTGCAGTGTCAGTATCCTGGTAGAGTCAGTATCCCTGCAGTGTCAGTATCCTGGTAGAGTCAATATCCCTGCAGTGTCAGTATCCTGGTAGAGTCAATATCCCTGCAGTGTCAGTATCCTGGTAGAGTCAATATCCCTGCAGTGTCAGTATCCTGGTAGAGTCAGTATCCATGCAGCGTCAGTATGCCGCAGTGTCAGTATCCTGGTAGAGTCAGTATCCATGCAGCGTCAGTATGCCGCAGTGTCAGTATCCTGGTAGAGTCAGTATCCCTGCATTGTCAGAATCCTGGTAGAGTCAGTATCCATGCAGTTTCAATATCAACATAGTGTCAGGATGTCTGGAGTGTCAGTATCCCGGTAGTGTCAGTATCCATACCTCCCAACTTTAGAAAATGGAAGTGTGGGACCTGGTGCGCCAGAGGCACACCCGCAATTGGAAAGTGGACAGGGCTCCAAGTGGATGGGGTGGGGCCTTGCTGCCTGACCCATAATCATAGTTTTTGGGGGCGTGCCCAGCGCTCCCTTTGCCCCCGGCTCATCTCCCTGCACATCTATTTAGTGAACACTGGCTGCTTTGCAGAGCGGAGCATTGGTGATCACACTGGCTCTCCCAACTGCCCCCCCTTCCCGGCGACGGGACCCTACAATCCATGGGAGGGAGAGTGTCCAAATAGCGGGACTGTCCCTCTGGTTTTGGGACAGTTGGGAGGTATGCAGTATCCCTGCACTGGCAGTACAGTGTAGTGTCAATAACCCAGCAGTATCAGTATCCCTGCAGTGTCAGTATCCCTGCACCCCTACATATAGCACAGTACAGAGAGGGAGCACACACTACATACAGCACAGTACAGAGAGGGAGCACACACTACATACAGCACAGTACAGGGAGAGGGAGCATACACTACATACAGCACAGTACAAGGAGGGAGCACACACTACATACAGCACAGTACAGGGAGGGAGCACACACTACATACAGCACAGTACAGGGAGGGGGCACACACTACATACAGCACAGTACAGGGAGGGAGCACACACTACATACAGCACAGTACAGGGAGGGAGCGCACACTACATACAGCACAGTACAGGGAGGAGGAGCACATACTACATACAGCACAGTACAGGGAGGGGGCACACACTACATACAGCACAGTACAGGGAGGGAGCACACACTATATACAGCACAGTACAGGGAGAGGGAGCACACACTACATACAGCACAGTAGAGGGAGGGAGCACACACTACATACAGTACAGTACAAGGAGGGAGCACACACTACATACAGCACAGTACAGGGAGGGAGCACACACTACATACAGCACAGTACAGGGAGGGAGCACACACTACATACAGCACAGTACAGGGAGGGAGCACACACTACATACAGCACAGTACAGGGAGGGAGCACACACTACATACAGCACAGTACAGAGAGGGAGCACACACTACATACAGCACAGTACAGGGAGGGAGCACACACTACATACAGCACAGTACAGGGAGGGAGCACACACTACATACAGCACAGTACAGGGAGGGAGCACACTACATACAGCACAGTACAGGGAGGGAGCACACACTACATACAGCACAGTACAGGGAGGGAGCACACACTACATACAGCACAGTACAGAGAGGGAGCACACACTACATACAGCACAGTACAGGGAGGGAGCACACACTACATACAGCACAGTACAGGGAGGGAGCACACACTACATACAGCACAGTACAGGGAGGGAGCACACACTACATACAGCACAGTACAGGGAGGGAGCACACACTACATACAGCACAGTACAGGGAGGAGGAGCACACACTACATACAGCACAGTACAGGGAGGAGGAGCACACACTACATACAGCACAGTACAGGGAGGGAGCACACACTACATACAGCACAGTACAGGGAGGGAGCACACACTACATACAGCACAGTACAGGGAGGGAGCACACACTACATACAGCACAGTACAGGGAGGGAGCACACACTACATACAGCACAGTACAGGGAGGGAGCACACACTACATACAGCACAGTACAGGGAGGGAGCACACACTACATACAGCACAGTACAGGGAGGAGGAGCACACACTACATACAGCACAGTACAGGGAGGAGGAGCACACACTACATACAGCACAGTACAGGGAGGAGGAGCACACACTACATACAGCACAGTACAGGGAGGGAGCACACACTACATACAGCACAGTACAGGGAGGGAGCACACACTACATACAGCACAGTACAGGGAGGGAGCACACACTACATACAGCACAGTACAGGGGGGAGCACACACTACATACAGCACAGTACAGGGAGGGAGCACACACTATATACAGCACAGTACAGGGAGAGGGAGCACACACTACATACAGCACAGTACAGGGAGGGAGCACACACTACATACAGCACAGTGCAGGGATGGGGAGCACACACTACATACTGCACAGTACAGGGAGGAGGAGCACACACTACATACAGCACAGTACAGGGAGGGGGAGCACACACTACATACAGCACAGTACAGGGAGGGAGCACACACTACATACAGCACAGTACAGGGGAGAGGAGCACACACTACATACAGCACAGTACAGGGAGAGGGAGCATACACTACATACAGCACAGTACAAGGAGGGAGCACACACTACATACAGCACAGTACAAGGAGGGAGCACACACTACATACAGCACAGTACAGGGAGGGAGCACACACTACATACAGCACAGTACAGGGAGGGAGCACACACTACATACAGCACAGTACAGGGAGGGAGCACACACTACATACAGCACAGTACAGAGAGGGGGAGCACACACTACATACAGTACAGTACAGGGAGGAGGAGGAGCACACACTACATACAGTACAGTACAGTACAGTACAGGGAGGAGGAGCACACACTGCATACAGCACAGTACAGGGAGGGAGCACACACTACCTACAGCACAGTACAGGGAGGAGGAGCACACACTGCATACAGCACAGTACAGGGAGGAGAAGCACACACTACATACAGCACAGTACAGGGAGGGAGCACACACTACATACAGCACAGTACAGGGAGGGGGAGCACACACTACATACAGCACAGTACAGGGATGGATCACACACTACATACAGCACAGTACAGGGGGGATCACACACTACATACAGTACAGGGAGGGGGAGCACACACTACATACTACTGCACAGAAGTAGTGGCCCTTACACATAATGCCCACAGTAGTAGTGGCCCTTATAATAATAATGCCCACAGTAATAGTACTCCTTATAAATATAATGCCCACAGTAGTAGTGCTCCTTATACACATAATGCCACACAGAAGTGCCCCTTACACATAATGCCCACAGTAGTTGTGCCCTTAATACACATAATGTCCAAAGGACTAGTACCTCATACACATGATACCTACCGTAGTAGTGCCCCTTACACATAATGTCCACAGGAGGGAAGACTGAAAGTGCCTGCCGCTGCTGCCTGTCTGCCATACAGGTTCAGGGGAGAGAGGAGGCCAGGGGCAAATTCATGATAATTAAAGGGGGGGTTTGCAAATCTGTAATCACGGGGGGGGGGGGACACTGAGGAAGGTGGAGAAACGCGTTTGGTGACTCTTTGGTCACTGGAATACCGCACTCTGCTGTTCACAGTTACATTGGCCGCTGCTGCTACACTGGAGAGAGGCTTATACCTAAAAGGGAACACTGTGCAGGTCTTCATCTGTCCACCGGACTCCATGAAATAGGCTGCAATGCCTTTGATCAACTAAGGAGAGGTATCAATTTTGGGTACATAGTAAGTGTACCCTAGGTGGACTTTGGACTCCAGTGTTTATTTATTGCCTCTGACATATGTGCTCTCATATTAGCTGAACTCAGATCTATCAGCTATATTAACAGTTTTTTAAGTTACTAACATGGATGGACTTTAATCAATGATATCTGCCTGATTAACATCGTGATTCACCTGCATGTGGACTGGCTTACTAATTTCATGCTGCTCGCTGAATTAACATTATGCACTTCACTTGTGGGCTTATTAGCTAATGAAGATCTGTCTATATAGGCGTGCTATGTGTCATTAATTAGAGCTTGTTCATATACTACATATTCCCATATTTCTTTTTAAATAGAGTCATACTGGGATTGTGATATCTATACAGTGCATCTAGGGTTATGTATATGATACCTGTGTGTAATATATAGTATTTGTATGTGGTAAAACACTTTTTAAATATTAATTGTATGTTTTAGTATTGGCACTGGCCGGTGCCTTATTGTGTTAAATATATATATGAAGTCAAAATATTTTGATACAAAGTGAGAAGCGCTGTCTTATTGTCTGTTTAGTTTATTTTATCTTTTGGGGAAATTTGGGATAAAGTTCCCTAAGATCAGCTGCTCTCACTCTGTAGGTGACAGCGCCAGGTGTACATATTTGCACTATTGTACCTGATTGGCTGGTGCCTTTATCACCTTGCACATATCACTGGTTTATCACTTCCTTATGCCTTCTCCAGGTTAATACATCTGCTCTGTGCCCTCCTCCGCTACATGCTGCAGGAGGGGGGGGCTGCCAGTGTTCAGGGCAGCCCGACATCCTCAATAGTGAGTTTAACTATTTGAAATTCTTGATGTTTTCTACAGTAATTGCTCATGAATGTGCCGGCTGTAAGTGCGTGGGGGGGGGATACCCCGCAAGTGTGTGTGTGTGTGGGGGGGGGAATACCCCGCTGCGTGCGCTCCTGGGAGGGAGGAAATGACGGGAAAAGCGTTAACTGACTGAAGACGAGCCCCAAGCCGGCGCCGCTGCGCTGTCATACTGCTAACGGGTGCAGCGGCAGCCGGCAGCAACAGCGCACACAGCAGAATAGCAGAGCAGGGAGAACGCCTCTCCAGCACTGCGCCTCCCTGCTTTGCAGACTCTGCTGAACGGGTAGCGCTGGTCCTGTGCCCACCCCTACCCTAGGCATTTGCCTAGTTTGCCTATGCCTAGGAGCGGCTCTGGTTATATTGTTTCTGTGCAGGGTAAATACTGCCTGCTTTATTTCTACACTGCAATTTAGATTTCAGTTTGAACACATCACACCCAAATCTAACTCTCTCTGCACATGTTACATCTGCCCCACCTGCACTGCACATGGTTTTGCCCACTGGCTAACTTTTTTGGTTCGCTAACAAACCTGAATAAGGCCCATAGCTAGGGTCCGAAGGCCCACAGGGGTACCAGAGAAACCACCGGTAGGCCCCACTGCCTGAGGGCCCACTCCTTCCTCTATGGATCAGTTTCCAGACTGTGCACTTGTATTATACATGGTAGATATGTTGCATTACACTGCACTAGACTATTGTGTATTTCAATTCTCTCTGGAGGCTGGCCACACCCCCTTTGTAGGCTGGCCACACCCCTAAGTATGGACTCCTATTACTGCATTCTTCGCGTCTAGTTTCCCTTCGTGGAGAGGACCTTTTGCTGTGCGGTGCACGATGACGTCATCGCGCACCGCTCAGCATTCAAGCGGCGCTAGTAATGTACAGGGGGCGTAACTGACCACGCCCCCTGTATTAGGCCACGCCCCGTTTCCTGCCCGGGGCGCAAAGCTGCCTGGAACCGTCCCTGAGTAGCTCACACATAAATTTACATTTTCACAACTGGTTAACGTCGTTTTATTTACATGTTCATTGTCTAACATGTTTAGAATCCTGACAGAGATCGGGAAACATGGTACTCCTCACCCCCTAAATCTGGCTCTTATACTAGCCCGTGCCTCCCCAGCCACTAACCTCACCTAACCTCACTGTTAGTACTCGTTAGACAACTGGAAATAAAAAGACTGTAGAGAATTCCCATAAAGCCATATTTCCCGTACACACTAATCTACAGATTTAGGCCCTCATTCCGAGTTGCTCGCTGGCTGGCTACATTTAGCAGCCGTGCAAACGCATAGTCGCCGCCCACGGAGGAGTGTATTTTTGCTTTGCAAGTGTGCGAACGCCTGTGCAGCCGAGTGGTATAAAAACATTTTGTGCAAAACAAGACCAGCCCTGTAGTTACTTATCCTGTGCGATGATTCCAGCAACGGAAGTCCCGGAATTGACATCAGATACCCGCCCTGCAAACGCTTGGAAACGCCTGCGCTTTTCCAAACACTCCTAAAAAACAGGTAGTTGACACCCACAAACGCCCTCTTCCTGTCCATCGGCTGTGCGAATGGAATCGTCGCTAGAAGCAGTGCACAGCAACGATGCTCTTTGTACCTGTACAACGCGCGTGCGCATTGCGGTGCATACTAATGCGCAGTTTTGCCTTTTTTTTTACCTGATCACTGCGCTGCGAAAATCGGCAGCGAGCGATCAACTCGTAATGACCCCCTTAGTTAATATTTACATAGTAAGGAAGGTTGATTCACATTAGCAGCATATAGGTTATTGCGTATAAAGTCATAAATTAGTCAATCTTCAATGTTTTCCACTTTTTACTCCTAGTCAATAAACGGTTCATTACTGTTTACAGTTACGTCTTCCGTCATGGATAAATTAAGGAAATCATGTTCTTCCCAGGACATTGAGCTCTTTTAACAACTTATTTATGACATCATATGTAAATGTACTTGTAAACTATATTGGTTCCTTTAGATGTGATCTTATGCAAATCTATGCAAATCCCGGCTAAAGATCCTCCACACTTGCTATAAGGCAGTGGTTCCCAAACTGTGTGCCGTGGCACCCTGGGGTGCCTCGGGACCCTTGCAGGGGTGCCCTGGGTTGGTGGTCTAGGACCAATTCCAACTATTAATTGTCAATGTAATAGGTAAAAACAAGTGCTGGTGGCTGTCAGTAATAATATATGTGGACAAACAGAAGCAAATGTTGTCCCTCACCATATAACTGAACCTATGGATGACACATAAACTAAATTTACTTCAGTCAATATATCTTTCTAAATTTCTCAAAGAGAAACTTTTGGCCTAGGGGTGCCGTGAAAAAAAAAGTTTGGGAACCTCTGCTATAAGGGGAAGATTGGTCTTCCATTTTTCACATTTGGCTTCAGCTTTCCTCTTGTGAGAAGATTGCAGAAATCCATCATCGATTTCCATTATCGATAAACCATCAATAGACCCTCATCCTAGGTGTTTGATAACATAAAGTCTGGAGGGGTCTGGGACTCAGGGTCGACAGTACAAAGGTCGACACACTTTAGGTCGACGCCAATTGGTCGACACACATTAGGTCGACAGGGTCAAAAGGTCGACAGGGTCAAAAGGTCGACAGGGTCAAAAGGTCGACAAGAACAAGGTCGACATGGAAACATATCGACATGAGTTTTTTATGTTTTTTTGGTGTCGTTTTCTTCGTAGAGTGACCGGGAACCCGAATTAGTGCACCGCGTCCCCTCGCATGGCTCGCTTCGCTCGCCATGCTTCGGGCATGGTGCCTTCGCTCCGCTACCGCTTCGCTCGGCACACTTTACCGTTCCAATCGTAGTCCACGTGGATCGTTAAGTATGAAAAGGTTCAAAAAAAGAAAAAAATCATGAAAAACTCATGTCGACCTTTTTCCATGTCGACCTTGTTCCTGTCGACCTTTTGACCCTGTCGACCTTTTGACCCTGTCGACCTAATGTGTGTCGGCCAATTGACGTCGGCCTAAAGTGTGTCGACCTTTGTGCTGTCGACCTGGAGTCCGGATACCAGTCTGGAGTATGGGTGGGAGAGCCATGGTTGTCTCTGCACTGACAGGGATTGTGGTACTGGCAGCAGGTGAGAGCTGGAGTTTTTGATATTTCACCTTTTTAGTTTGAGGAAACTGAAGCAACTTTTAGGACCCCACCATAATGGTGGCTTTTGTTGGGTTTGGCGTTCCAAGCACACACTTGGGTCCGTGTTGTTATGGCAATGCTATTCTAAGGCCACAAAAATAAAAGTTCTGAAAGTCTTTATTTGTTCTACTTATGGTACAGTATATAGAAATAATCTATTCCACCTTTCACCCTACTCTAGTGTAACACCCCTTTACCTGGGTTTTGTGGGTAATGGTGTGTATTTACACTCTTCCCATTTTGCAAGCTTCTCACCTTGTATTTCTCTTGGTATTAGTGCCTCCACCCGATCTTGACGTGACGTGCTCTTCTGGGAAGTGTTCAATTTTGGAAACACCAGAGGGAGACTCGGGAAACCCCCTGCCCACCACGTGCTTAGACCGCCCCCACTACAGGAATATATCACAGGGATATGTTGCAAAAGCCACCCTGGCACATTTATTAAAGGGTCTGGAATAGCAATTGCTTTAATGCATTTATATACAAGGTACTATAGTAGATCAATAAAAGAGGACATATACTAAATTGGCATAGAAACATATTGGTCAGTAATGCACACACATATCTAAAGGATGTATAATGCAGTAATAAGAAAAAATGAACATAACACATGAATCTGCTTTCTCCTGTCTGTCACTTCTTGAACTTTCCTTTTGTATACAGATAACACCCTGACCTTTGCAATCACTGACTGGGCAATGACAACTTAAAACAGCAGTATCACAAGGAATTTCACACATACCACACACTGCTATGAGCCACGGCTGTGGCTCATTCCTGTTTTGCATTTTATGTTAATACTTCTGTTTATGTTCACCGTGGGTGTCATGGGGTGTTCGGAGCTCACCCTTAAGGAGAGGGTACTGTTATGAACCACAGGTAGTGGTTCATTCCTATTCTATGTTTATAAGTTGTCTTGCAGGCCAGGATTTCCCGTTGCTCTGGTTTAAGAAGATTTTTGTTTGCTGCCAGTGGTGAGTCTGTGTAATTGCAGCTTGTTCCCCTGTGTTCAGCCTCACCTGTCTGTTGATTGCACCTCTCAGTTGTGCAGCAGGGCAGCTGCACGACATAATTAATTAAGACTCTCTGTTATATTCTGGATCAGTGCAATTCACAGACGCTGGTGATATTTCCAAGGTTCCAGAGTTCTTGAGTTCTGAGTTAGTCCCTGCCAGTTCCTGAGCTCCTGTCTAACAGTGTCTGTCTAGCTGGTTCCTGTGTCGGTTCCTGTGTCGGTTCCTGTGTCGGTTCCAGTGTCTGTTCCAGTGTCCTGCCGTAAAGCATTCCTGTCCAGAAGTCCTGTGGCTTTGTCTGTGCTTGGTCAAGTATCTGGCTTCTTGGTGTCCACCGGTCTGTCGTTTGGGATTCTGCCTGTCCTCCAGTTCTGAGAGTCTGTGTCGGCAACATTGGCGGTTCCTGTCCATTTGCCAATATGCACCGGTTCCATGAGTAGCGGCTTTGCCGCGTCCGTCGGCCTAGGCCGCAGTATTCTTTGGTTATAATTTGTTTCTGGTATTTTGCAGAGGGTTCTGCTTGTGCTGTCACAGCCGGTACACAACAGTATTGTGTCGGCGAGTGGACAGCATTTCCTTTGTTGTTCTTTTCCTGTGGCGGCATGCCGCACATATATTTAGGTTTAGGGTTGTTAGTAGCCCCTAGCCTTCTGTTTGTTTTAGTTAGAGGTCCCCTTGCTATTATCCTGTCTAGGTTCACGGCTTGTCTTACTCTAAGACCTGGGGGCATCGGAGTTGGGCAGACCTAATCCACCCTTCAAACGCGGCTGCCATGGGCCCAAGAAACCATAGTCACTCAGGCGTGAACTGACCACACGGGTGAAACAATGGAGGTAGGGTGCTAGGGGCTATTTCCACACCACACTTTGTTTCAGTATCACGTTCTGGTGCTCAGGACTCACTACACAACATCTCCCTTGTTCTGAGCACCAGGAACCTAACACACACAGCATTAGACAATACATCCCCCACTATAGTGCACTGTTATTTCAGAGTTCATTATCTTCTGCATGTTATTGCTTGAAGGAAAAGGTACTTTAACAGGTTCCAATTGGCACTTTCAGCAACGCTGGTACTTGTAGTTCCACAAACTGATTCTTCGTGAAATCACACACTTTGTTAGCTACTATTTATCAGTCTTTACCAAGTAGCATAACACTGTAAACTGTTACTTATCTCACATTCCTCCAAAGTGTGTCCCTCTGCAAACTGTCCTCATCAGGGGTCAAAAAGGAAGGTATGAAATGCATTATCCTCTGTAGGCCACTTAACTTCATCAGCCTGGGGTCCCCCCTCTCAGTAGGGCTCTTTCTGTACAGTCACGTGGACTTCTTCCCCAGTATTCTCCAGTCATTGTCAGCTGCATCTTAGCTATATCCAAGACATGGTTACTTCTCTCTCCTAGCCCATCTTCTCCTCCACTTCTCTGGACAAAAGCATTCCATTCTGCACTCCCCCCTACCCATGCCCTGTTTCCCCACCCCCGACAGCCTCTGCGTGTCTCTCTGTATATCCCCTGAAACCCAAGGCTGTCTGGGAGATGTTGTCTCTAAACACAAAATGGCCGGTGTCCAATTTCACATCTGCAGAGTTTCTCTGCTACACTAGAGTTTCTCAAACTCTGCCACTACAGCCCAGGTTTTAAGGATATCCTTGCCTGAGTTCCGATGATTAAATAAAATTGTCTGATGTACTAAAAAAGTCTCCTGTGCCCAAGCATGGATATCCTTGAAACCTGGACTGTATTGGCAGAGTTTGGGAAACATATTGGTAGACAGATGATCCCACAGAGCACCTGCATTTGGCGGCAGTGTTCCTGGATAGGGCACCCTGCAGTCCTTTGGATGCCCATGTTGAAAAGATCTTAGGAGCTGGCGTGGAGTTTATTACCACCAAAACCGGGCATACACAAGGACAGGTGATTACTGTAGATTCGAGTACAGTTTGTTTGTATCTAACCTTAGGACTATTCGCAATCATAGTCCACGAGGATCGTAAAGTATGATAAAATTTAAAAATAAATACATTTTAATCTCATGTTGACATTTTAATTAGTAACATTGTAATTGCTGTATATATGTATTATTTATGAGGAATGAAAGGTATGGTGGTAGAGCCATAAAATACACATGCCTCAAAAATAACTGTGATTCAATACAAATGGGGGTGGTGCCAGGATGATGTACCCTGTCTGTGATGGAAAAGAAGGAGGCGGCGCCGGAGCAGAGGTGATAGGCTGGGGGAGCACCGGAAGGAGTGGCCATACAAGAGCTGGACCCCAGAGATATACCCCTGACAACGAACGGCGGCGCTGACCGAAGCTATTGCCCCCGGCGGAAGAAAAGCATCCAGAACCGCATCCAGAACCGTCCGCCCCAGGAAACCGTCACCTCTGTGAAAGGTAGCACCAGCCTCCTAGCTGATCAGAGCGGGGGAGCGCTGGTTGCTAAGGAGAAGAAGGGGATTGAAGGCCCTCCAATCGGTGAGCAGGGGGTGTGGCTACGCAGGGACGTGGTTGGCCATTGGCTGGAGCGGTGGCTGAAGACAACTCAGGTCTGTCAAATATACATTGCACTGTTTCCGCACCTATAGAGACACAGGCCAAATGACAGTTGGCTAATCCGTCAGCCCAAGCCCAACCGGTCTATACACATGCTAGTTCAGGATGACCGGGCTATTGCCCAGAGCTAGTCATTGAGAATTCTACAGGGTGACTTTATCGACCCCCTTATGCTCACTAACACTTACCTGGGACAATGACATCTGTAACGTATAGGATCATAAAGGCTTACTGTTATTCATAAGAGACTCCAAGCATCTACAGGCAGGCATATTAGTGAGCCTACAGCATAGAGACAAAGGGACCTTTATAATTAATATATCCGTCACGAGAGCCTAGTGGTGTGAAAGCAGCGACAACTAGTGGGAGATATTAGAACTCCGTTCTGGTGCTTAGTCTACTACTTAGGATATAGGGGGTCATTCCGACCCGATGGCTCGCTGCAGTTTGTCGCAGCGCAGCGATCGGGTCGGAACTGCGCATGTGCCGGCGCCACAGTACGCCAATAGCAGAGACAGAGGTGGTCGCTAGGCAGGAGGGGGCTGAACGGCGGTGTTAAGCCTCCGTTTAGGGTGTGCGGTCCGGCCAACGCAGGCACGCAGCCGCTGCGGCCAGTGGGAGCGACGAGCAACTCTCGGCTAACTGCAGGAGCTGCGCTGGACGGGAGTTGCTCCTCAAATACAAAGGCATCGCCTCTGTGCGTTGCTTTTGTATTTGTGCGGGGGGGGGGGGGGCACGACACTGACATGCGGGCGGACTAGCCCTGTGCTGGGCGTCCCCCCCGCATGTCTGAGTTTACGATTGTAGCTGTGCTAAATTTAGCACAGCTACGATCAACTCGGAATGACCCCCAGAGTCAGAGACAATGGATACAATTACTTTGCTGATAAGGAGACATATGGATACAAATATTTAGACACAGGACAGCAGCGACTGAGCAAGGAAATAGCTACTTTGCCATGGGCCTATAGCAACTCAAGGGAATATATATATATATATATATATATATATACATATATATATTCAATGGTCTAAATTGGTCAAGTCAGGAGAGGACACCCAACATATATATATATATATGCATATATATATATATATATATATATATACCAGTGCCGTAACTAGGCATTTTAGCGCTGTGTGCAAGAAACGATAGTGGCGCAAAAAATTGTATAGGGGCGTGGCTTAATGGGGAAGGGGCGTGACAACAAAATAATAGCAATTCATACTACGGTGCACAGTAGTCTACATTATTCAAATTACACTGCACAGTAGCGCCACTACACCAGGTAGAGCCCCTTTTATACATTACAATAGACAGCGTCCCCCTTTTTACACATTACAGCAGCCAGTCCCCCTTTTTACACATTGCGGCAGCCAGGCCCAGGACCCCTTTTTACACATTACCGCAGCCAGTCCCCCTTTTTACACATTACAGCAGCCAGTCCCCCTTTTTACACATTGCGGCAGCTAGTCCCCCTTTTTACACATTGCGGCAGCCAGGCCCAGGACCCCTTTTTACACATTACCGCAGCCAGTCCCCCTTTTTACACATTGCGGCATCCAGGACCCCTTTTTACACATTGCGGCAGCCAGGCCCAGGACCCCTTTTTACACATTGCGGCATCCAGGACCCCTTTTTACAAACTGCGGCAGACGGGACCCCATTTTACACATTGCGGCAGCCGGGACCCCATTTTACACATTGCGAGAGAGAGAGAGACAGAGAGAATATACTTACCTTCTCCCCGCTGGCAGGCTCCTCTTGCAGCTCCCTCTCGTCTCGGTGCAGGCTGTGTGAGGTGAGAAGGAGGAGGAGGGAGGGGGAGCAGGGAGCAGCAGCAGCGCTATTTGATTGGTAGTAAGCGCCGCTGCAGCATCCCCCTCTCCTCCTGTATTGGTTGCCTGGCGCTGCTGTGGATGCTGGGGAACCGCATCCCAGCATCCTTAGCAGCGCCGGGCAGCCAATACAGGAGGAGAGGGGGATGCTGCAGCGGCGCTTAGACCCAATCAAATAGCGCTGCTGCTGCTCCCTGCTCCCCCTCCCTCCTCCTCCTTCTCTCCGCTGCTCGGCGCTGCGCTGGTCTCTTCCCCTCCACAGCGCGGCGGCGGCGCACACAGAGGCGGCATGTAATGAGTCAATTTGACTCATTACATGCCGCTGGCCGTTGCGCCCTCAGGGCAACTGCGCTGTGTGCCAAGCCCCCTTGGCACACACGTAGTTACGGCCCTGATATATACACCTAGACTTTCTACTATTAACTGTGGACTATATGACAAATGAATTGTTAATCTAATGTTAACTTACTGTTATTTGATAAATTGCATGTAATGTTACATGGGAAAGTATGTACAAGAACGGTAAACCTGAAGTTGCCAATTGAACGTACAGTACTCTGGAGTATTACATAGAGGCAGAGGCGTAACTAGGGCTTTTGGAGCCCAGGGCAAGATATCAATAATGGCGCCCCCCCCCCAAAAAAAAAAGAGGAAAAAGAAAAAAATGAAAGTGTGTCACTGTATATAAAGATGTCAGGGTGTGTATGTATAGATGTAGGTGCAGTGGTTGAAGGGAATGAAAGAGTGGAGGTTCAAATAATGTGCGCGTCGAAGGCGCGCGCGCTCCGGTAAAAGGGGGCGTGGTCACTCAAAGGGGGCGTGTCCTTCAGTGTAGTAGGTCCCCCTTATACTATCTAGTACTGGTGCCCCTTTCACATTATAGCACACGGTATGAGCCGAAACTCACATTATAGCACATGGTATGAGCCAAAATTCACATTATAGAGTGAGGGAATCCTACCCTCTTAATTAACAAGGCCTGTGGGGCACTGTGGTGAGGGGAGCCTACCCCGTTAATTGACTAATTGCAGAGTTTAGCAGCGGAAGGGTTGCAGCGGTTTCTCACCCAAAGCTGCGGCGCTTCTGCCACCTCTGATGCTCCACGTCTTCGGCGCCACCCGGGATGCAGAGCACCGCACCGGGGATGCACCCTTTTCAGTGTGGTCTGCTGCACTCCAAAGTGGGATCTTCTCTCCTGCTGCAGGATCCTGATGTGTGCCGTCCTCCCCGCTGTCTTCTTTAAGCTAGCCAAGGTCTACTGCGGGTCCTTGCTTCGGTAAGTGGGTGTCCTCCGCGATGCCGGTGCTCCCGTCGCTGGTCAGTCTCCTCCCTTGCTGCAGGGTCCCGGTCCATTGAAGGTTGGATGCCCTTCCCCGGTCTGCAGCTGGCTGGACTCCTCCTCTACTCCTACTCTTCTCCACTCAGCGCGGACAGCTCTGGTGACAGGCAGCTCCTCCCTGGCGTTGGTCCTCTCCTGGTCCTGTGGTTCGCTCCCTCGCGTTTCTTCAGCTGGTGATTACGTCTCCGCTCCTCCTCCTCCAGTGCTCCTTTCTACGTGCTGCTAATTAAGAAAAATATATATACTTCCGGGTCTGTGGAAAAGTGCCGCTACTTTGACTATATATCTATATCTATACACACACACACACACACACACACACACACACACACACACAAACAAACAAACAAACAAACAAACACATAAAACACACACAGGAAACACATGCATACTCCTGCTTACCCCTCCAGCACCTGACACACACAGAAACACACGCATACTCCTGCTTACCCCTCCAGCACCTGACACACACAG
>NC_086449.1:44664909-44784909 GCF_028390025.1 Pseudophryne corroboree | reverse complement strand
ACTGCCTATCTTTTTCATGTCTATCATCTGTATCACACCAGGTCTGGGGACCAGAGCATCAGACTGAAGAGCAATATGTACATAGTGTGCACCCTGTGTACACCGGCGGCATCAGGACACTGTTTCAGAGCTGTCATGAATCTGCATTCTCCATCGCATCACTACTGTGAAACTACAGGTTCCAGCAGTTCATTTCTGTTTCAGTTCTAGTTTTCAGTCTACTGCAGCCTGGAGTACACAGTGCTTCAGCTAACTCACAGCTGATCGGAACACCTAATCCAGCGGGGTGTGTTCTCACAGAGATGCAACATCCAATCATCACAGACCAAGGGGTATAAACTCCAGTTCCTGGCTCAGTCTCATTGCCTTGGACAACACGTCGCATCCTGTGAACAGGCGGCTCCTGTATGGATGGTGATATTATACAACTTTCCTGCCTGAACGACCGGCTTGCCTGGTCTGGGGCAGGGGCCTTTTGGGGTCTTCCCCTTGCGGGGAGCCCCTGGCTTTGAGTGGTGATCGCACACCGGTGCACACTTCTGCATTAGTACCTTGGGTACATCTTCCCTGATTGGAAATGTCTGGCGTAAAGAATACTATTCGTTTGGAGTTGGAAAAGGATTCATCGCAGAATGATCTGAAATTTGTCTTCCATGAGATACTGGAGAAGCTAGGGAAAGTGACTCTGAGTGACCTTTATTGTATTCAAGACTTCCCTAAACAAGGTATTTATGACGTGACATTTCATTCAAATGGCTTCTGCCTCAATGTGTATGAGGTTTTGAGGGGCAAGGAACATGAGCCTGCAATGAGGTTGGTGAGAATGAAACCTCTTTTTGCCCTTGAAGAAATTTCAATTACTGTTCATGTTTATAACCCATACACAGAGGTGAGCTTGTTAAAAGCCTTCCTACTGCAATCCTGTTCTAATGTGCGGGGTGGAGTAAAACAAAAAAATGCCCTGGGAATTTTCAATGGCAAAATACGTTTCTGGGTGAGACTAAAACCTGACCCAGATAATGTGGGTGGTACTAAGCATCCCCCTGCTAGTTTCTGCATTGGTGGTAATAGGGGATTCTTGTACTATTTTGGACAGCCAAGCTTCTGCAGACTGTGCTTTATGTATTGATAAAGCTAAATATTTATCGTATATACAACCCTTTATGAGGTCTAAGAACACTGTACGCTGTTTACTTAAGAAGTACCGTAAGGGTACGCAAGTTGCGTAACGATCGCTCAGCCGTAGGCGAGACGCTCAAGCGTCACGTTCGCTCACGGCCCAGAGATCACAGACAAGCACTCTGTTGGCTATGACTAACGTAATGATTCGCTATGGCGTAGCGGACGCTCGAGACCACGAGGAGATCACCAGCGGCGCAGACGCTCACAACGCAAAACCTTTATATCTATACCCTTAACAATGAAATACACAGTAAACCTTAATGTAGAGACAAAGTGTAAGTGCAACCTTGTGTAACCTGATTAACTACAAAGCTGTTTGAGCGTCACCGACGCTCAGAGAATTCTTAACACTATGAGAAAATACACAGATACTTGTTTAGGGTCCAAAGCCTATTAAATGTATTATAACTAATATACTTGTAAAAAGGAATCACAGTACAAATGATACACTACAATATAACAGAGACTTCCTAACCAAATAACTACACTATAAATACAATACAATACAATCTAATCAAGGGAAAATACGAGAGAAAGAGTAGAGAGAGAGAGAGAGAGAGATGAGAGAAATGGCTCACAGTAAGACAATATGATTACGGAGAAAAACTTACGCACAAGGGGAAACGATCGCATGCGCCTGGACATCCAGCACCCGATTTTCAGCAATGAGAACCGTTGAAGAGTGAGAGCTGGATGTGGTCGGCCTGCCTATTTATGCCCCACACACAATGCAATCTAATGGTCCCTACAATCTGATCGTCCATTGGACACAGGAATTCGGCTTCGCACTATAACAAAAGGTCATAGGTTAATTCATACAGGTGGGCTGTGACGATTTCCAACTGCTCAGGTGGGAGGGAAACTGGGTTTCCCGCCGCATGGGTAATAAAGTGCAAATAAAGTAAATGTTCATAAACTTCTTATGTCCATAACTATTCGCACGAGCGATTGATCTGCTTCAAACCAACACCGGAATATTTCTAATTAAATATTCTTCCGATGGATACTAAACACCACTGTATTACTCCTGTCTGACCCTTCGTATCAAACAAAGAGGGATTCCTCTGTTCATAAACATTCTATATTAACCAAACTTTCAGAATCTATCAAAGGGACCATGATCTACAGAATACATTATTACTGAAAATATGTAACGATTGAGTCGCACGCTACAACCACATAAACTCTACCGTAAATACGCATACCATGCGCCTGCGGGTGCCCGCGACTGTGAGTATGCGCACGTACGGGAGAGCGTACGCATGCGCAGCACGGACCTATGTGAGGTGCAAATATGGTAGTGTGCATAGAGATATTTTTCTGACTTTGACAGTCCACCCTTTGGCAGTCAATAATAACTGCCACTTCCTGAAAACATTTCAAAAGGAGAAAAATATATGTCAGGGGTTAATTCATTTCCATGGTTGGGTGAGGGAGGAGAGAGGAGTAGGTGTGAAGAGGGTATGACCTAGTGTGATAGCAGAAGCATGTGTGTATGAGTCCATGTTTGGGGGGGTCATGTATCATCGTGCCGTACGTGTTGTAAATCAAGCTTCGAGGTATTGCGAAGTATACATTTGAATTCCTTCTTATCCTGTGGTACAGGTCTGTGGATGGGCTGTCAAACTTTACCGAGCTCTTTTCGGATTTTGAACAAAATGGGGAGCACATTTTAGTTGATGATACATGAATGGGGGGATATGTGATTGCTGATATCTGTGCCTGTATTCCCTATACTATGTGTGTTATTACCTGAGGGTTGTAGAGATGAAGATGAAGAACACTTATGGAAAATGCAATGATATTCTATGTCAGGTAAATGTACATCTGTCGTCGAAGTTTTGTTCGGTATCAGTTGAAAGTCGTCTTCTTTGCGCTGTTTTGCTCATTAAGCGTGAGCAATAAGCTTTGTCAATGCCATTAGATTTACAAAAAATGTTGGGCTAGCGTAATTTTAAGAATTCTAGGGAAACTGGGGATCCATGGCAAAGTTCATCAAGTGTCCATATCTCAAGTGGTCAAAACTTCGTCTTTGGTTTATCCGTTGTCTGTATAGCGTCTCATCAACTTCCTCGTCCAAGGGGGGTCTTGTTATCTTGGAGAAAAAACAGAAAAACAGGTGAAAGAAACGGACCGTAGAAATCGCATTTTCATCACATCATTGTTTCTATCATTGGGTCGTAAATCAAATCCAGGTTAATTACAGTTTCCTCACTCCTCAAACTCATCACTCTGGTACTTTGTTTACACCTCATTAAAGCCTGCCCGCATCTAAATATCAATCCAATAGATATAACAACACCTAAAATACATAGGAGAAACTTTCCAACATCCATTATGACTCCTTGAGCCCAGTCTCCCAAACCGGAGAACCAATTTCGCGGGTTCAACCATGACACCCAACCAGTCAGCTCATTACCTACAGCAGCAAGAGTGAGATTGTGTTTTCGGCGAAATTCCCACTTTAATTGGAGAATATCGTCCATCTTTTGGTCTATGACCTCTACCGGATCCTCGGTGCTATTCGTGATATACGTGCAACACTTCACGCCGTACTGTGTTGCCAATGTAACACAATATCCGCCTGTCACTGCTGTGAGGTAATTAAGAATCATTCTATGCTGTACCAGTTCTGTTTTATAAGCTTGAAGTTCTCTTCCAGTGTATCTAAACGTGTCATCATACATTTCAGTGATATTATCTAACAAATTGGCGAGTGCGGAAATGTATCTATAATTCATCACTCCTCGAGCGGTGCGAGTGAAATCTAACGCCACCAGAACCTGAATCCCGGTGGATTCATGGATCAGATCAGAGGCCGGATGCTCTAACCTTTCTGACAGTTGTCTTTTAACTCGGTGCTCGTAATGAGTGTGAGTATAAGGAGCTTGGGCACCACGGTGTATGTCTTTCATTTTGTCATGTGTTACAGTCATCACTTCAGGCAATACTTTTCCAATATAACACAATCCTTCAGAGTTTGGGGCAAGCCACTTGTACGCCTTTCTCCCGCATATGAAATATGCATCATCGGGGAGAACATATGGGACGGAGAAAGACATTACCATATTACACACCTTCCAGGTGAAATCTCCTAGCCCTAATTCTTCAATCTGCTTAATGCACGTATCAGGTTGTACGATATGTGCACAGTATCCTGGTGATACTTCTCCAACTCTAGTAATCCTATTTCCTAAGGTGTATCTATACCGGAAAGATTTTCCTCTACTGGCTATGTGGCGTACAAGCTCTGTATCTGTAGGCATTCTATCTGCTCTATGTGAAAAGGTCATGGTGTGGTTACTCCATGACACTTCCCAATTTCCCGGCTTTCTGGGATTGGAGATGTTGAAACATAATAGGGACCTATCCACGTGGTATTGGTGGAGCTTCAAACTAGGAGGGCTGGAGATATTAAACCTCCGGTCCACCGGTCTCCCACCATTTAACTCAAATACCTCCCCTATCGTTAAAGGAAATGGTACTAGCCCTGATTTGCTATGACCCTGAGGTACTTGGGAGCATACCCAACAATCTGTTTTGTTTAATACGTTACCCACTAAGGAGTGATAGTCACTCAATGGATGCCGGTCCATATGGATATTAAAACTGGATTGGCATTTCTTTATGCACCCATCCTCAATGACATTGTTACAGAGTCTACAGATACAGTTTTCTTCAGCTAACAATCCATCACAATTTCTTCTATGATCAATGCTATCGGATCGTTTTCTGATACTCGCCTTTGCTTGTTGGTTAGGTTGATCTTGGAAAACTACGCCTCCATCTTTATCATCAGAACCCATTCCAGAACCTCTATCGACCTCCATGGTACTCTCGCCGGAACAGACTGCTCTGGTTAACATCATGGTCAACAGGAAAATCCGGATCACAGTCTCTTGGGGCAAGTCCATCTTTGAGGAGGAGATGAAGAAGAATGAGAAGGAGGAAAAATACATTTGAGGGAGAGGGGATGGGAAGTGGAGAAAAACAATAAAAGGGAGTGGGGAGTCGACAACAGCTCTCGGTCTTCAAGGCTCAGGTGCCGCCTCAGTCCTCCTGGAACAGACACTCCAGTGATACAACCTCTACCGTCTGTTCCTTATCACGGGACTTCTCTGGATCAGCAACCTTCTTGCAGTGGGATGAATGGACCCAAGTCTCTCTCTCAGCAACCTTCAATGCTGTAGTGCTAGTCAACAAGACCTGGTATGGTCCTTCCCATCTGTCAATAAGGCAACCTGAGCGTAGAAAATTTCGTATCATTACATAATCCCCAGGTTCAATGTCATGACAATTACTATCAGGTAGATCAGGAATCACCAACTTCAGATTATCATTTTGATTCCTTAACTGTTTACTCATGTTAATCAAGTACTTTACAGTCACTTCATTGTTACATTTCAAATCATCCTGAGGGTTAATCATGACATGCGGCTGTCGACCAAACAAGATTTCAAAAGGGGATAGATTAAGAGGGGACCTGGGAGTGGTTCTGATACTGTACAATACAATGGGTAAAGCTTCTGGCCATGTCAATCCTGTCTCTGCCATCACTTTACTCAATTTATTTTTAATAGTGCTGTTCACTCTTTCGACCTTCGCACTCGCCTGTGGACGGTACGGAGTGTGCAGCTTGCTATCAATTCCCATCAACTTACACATTCCTTGAAAGACATCACCTGTAAAATGGGTACCCCTATCACTTTCGATTATTCTAGGGATACCATATCTACATACAAATTCCTGCACAATTTTCTTAGCTGTAAACATAGCGGTATTTGTAGCTGCAGGAAATGCTTCGACCCAATTTGAGAAAACATCTATACAAACAAGTACATATTTCAAATTCCGACAAGGGGGTAATTGAATGAAGTCAATTTGTATTACCTGGAAAGGGCCGCCGGCAGGTGGGATATGGGATGGTTCTGTAGGTATTGCCTTTCCAATATTCTTTCTCAGACAGGTAAGGCATGACATTGCTCTTTTACCTGCATGAGAGGAGAATCCTGGGGCGCACCAATAGGCTCCTACCAATTTGCACATCCCTTCCTTGCCTAGATGAGTCAGCCCGTGAGCTGCTTCAGCCAGACATGGAAGATATGCTCTGGGGGCCACTGGTTTACCATGTCCATCCGTCCAGAGTCCTGAGGACTCTTGGCTACATCCCTTTGCCTTCCAGACTGCCTTTTCCTGTGTGGAACACAAATTTTGCATTTCACACAACTTCTGTGTGTTAATGGTATTAAATACCATCAATTGTGTGGTGTCTGTCTGTATGGGGGTAGCAGCTGCTAACTTAGCAGCTTCGTCTGCTCGGCTGTTACCAAGTGATACCGGGTCTTGACTATATGTATGTGCTTTACATTTGATAACAGCCACTCTGTCGGGTTCCTGTATCGCTGTTAGAAGCCTTTTTATGTGAGCTGCATGCGCTACCGGTGTACCAGCTGCCGTCATGAAATTTCTGAGGCGCCATAGGGCTCCGAAATCATGGACTACCCCGAATGCGTATCTAGAATCGGTGTAGATATTGGCTGACTTACCCTTAGCCAATTCACATGCTCTGGTTAGGGCGACCAGTTCAGCAACCTGGGCTGAGTGAGGTGGGCCTAGCGGTTCCGCTTCTATGGTGTCTTGGTCATCTACGACTGCGTATCCAGTACACAAGTCTGACTGTCTATGACAACTACCATCCGTGTAGAACGTGAGTTCTGCATCTTCCAGTGGGTTGTCACTGATGTCAGGCCTTGCGGTAAAATTTTGGGTCAAATATTCCATACAATCATGTGTATCTTCCTTTGTATTGAATCCTCCTTCCCCAGCACTCTCACCTTCCACCCTTTGTGCCTGACCAGGCACACCTGGGAGATATGTTGCAGGATTTAATGCACTGCATCTCCTTATGGTGATGTTTACGGGGGCCATTAGTGCCAATTCCCATCTTGTAAACCTCGCTGATGAGACGTGTCTGGTTTGGGCAGAATTCAATAAGGCTGATACTGCATGTGGCGTATGGATTGTGAGGTTGTGGCCTAGCACGACGTCTTCGCTTTTTGTCACTAGCAATGCTATCGCAGCAACGCTTCGCAAGCATGTGGGGAGGGATCGCGCTACCGTGTCTAGCTGAGCGCTGTAGTATGCAACTGGCCTGCTGGCATCACCGTGTTTTTGGGTTAGTACACCTGCTGCGCAACCAGCACTTTCTGTTCCGTATAGTTCAAAGGGTTTCCCATAGTCTGGCATACCTAGCGCTGGCGCCTGCGTTAGGCACTGTTTGAGTCTCTCAAATGCTGTTTCGGATTCGTCTGTATGCAAAATCCTATCAGGTTTGTTTGAGGAGACCATTTCCTGCAAAGGTAGCGCCAATATGGAAAACCCTGGGATCCAATTACGGCAATACCCACACATTCCTAAAAACGTTCTGATCTGTTGCTGGGTTTGTGGTAGAGTCATGTCTCTAATTGCTTGGATTCTATCAGCGGTCAGGTGTCTCAGTCCTTGTGTTAGACAGTGTCCCAAATATTTTACCTTAGTTTGGCATAATTGCAACTTGTCTTTGGACACCTTGTGTCCGGTGTCTGAAAGATGAAACAGGAGCTGTTTCGTATCCTTCAGAGATGCTTCCAGTGAATCTGAACACAGTAATAAATCGTCCACATACTGTATCAATACTGATCCACTGTCTGGTTGGAAAGACTGTAAACAATCATGCAAAGCCTGAGAAAATATACTTGGACTATCTATGAAACCTTGGGGCAATCGAGTCCACGTGTATTGGACTCCTCTGTATGTGAATGCAAACAAATATTGGCTGTCAGGGTGCAGAGGTACCGAAAAGAAAGCGGAGCAGAGGTCAATAACAGTGAAAAATTTGGCAGTGGGAGGGATTTGCATTAGGATGACAGCTGGATTTGGCACTACGGGGAACTGACTCTCAACTATTTTGTTAATCCCCCTTAGATCCTGCACTAGCCTGTAACCCCTCCCCCCACTCTTCTTAACAGGGAAGATGGGACTATTGGCAGTGCTGGACGTTCTTACTAGAATGCCCTGTTGTAGCAAGCGCTCTATTACTGGGTAAACTCCTAACTCCACCTCTGGCTTCAGAGGATATTGTGGGATTTTTGGAGCTATCCTACCATCTTTTACTTGTACCACTACTGGAGCTACGTTTGCCATTAATCCAGTGTCCTGTCCGTCTTTTGTCCAAAGTGACTCTGGTATCTGAGATGTCATCTCTTCTATTTGGGATGGATTCCTATTTGTCATAATGGTATGTGACATTAATTTTGATGGGGAGTCTAACATGTCTCGCACTTCCTGAGCGTGTTTCTCAGGTATGTCCAAGAATACACCTTCAGGAGTACAATAAATGACGCACCCCATTTTACACAGTAAGTCTCTTCCCAGGAGATTGGTTGGTGCCGATGCAGCCAGCAAAAAGGAATGCTTGGTATGCAAAGGCCCTATTGTAATCTCGGCTGGTTTGCTAACAGGGTAGTGCTGGACTACTCCTGTTACTCCCATGGCTGGAATTGTCCTACCAGTGGTTCTCATGCCCACTGTCGAATTTATCACTGACTTGGCCGCCCCTGTGTCTACAAGAAAGTTTAAAGTTTTACCAGCTACATTGATTGCGACCTCGGGTTCACTTTCAAGGTTGGCAATTAATTTTACTGGCTGCAGATTACAGGTATGGCCACACCCCTATTGGGTATGGTGACCTCCCTGAATCCCGCTGGCAGCAACTACTTGTGAGGGAGATAGTTGGGAACTACCAGAGGCATGCCAGTCTCTGTTTGGGGGATATCTTTTTGTTTCCCCTGTATGTGGCTCATAACTCCGTTTCTGCGGACCTTGCTCCCAATGTCGTGTCGTGTCGTTGTCTAGGGGTTTGGTATGAGTTTCGTGGATTCTTTAATCTACAATCTCGTGCCATGTGTCCCTGTTTGTGACAAGAATAACAAGTAACCATACTTGACTTACCCACAGGATTTGGTGATACAAACAAAGGCTGCCTTGTGGTCAGAGCCTGTATACTTACTGACATTAATTTGTCACCTTGTTGTTCCCTGTGTCTGGTGATGTTTCTGTCGTGATCAATAGCAGCCTCTCTCAAAGTAGCCACAGACAGACCTCGCCAACAAGGTTGCGTGGTCTGTACCCTAGTCTTCAATGACTCTTTTAAACCATCCATCAGTACTGATACTGCTACTTCCCGATGGTTTGTGTCTGTTTTAATGTCCTCTATACCTGTGTATTTTGCCATTTCTAATAATGCTCTGTGAAAATACTCTGCAGCTGTCTCTGACTCCTTCTGTTTAATGGAGAATATCTTATTCCATTTAGCTACTGCTGGGAAATACTCTTTTAGCTGCAAGTTTATTCTTTTCACATTATCTTGGTTGTACACATCTGTAAGAGGTACATCATGATCTAGTCCGCAATCAGCTAAAAATTGAGTTGCGTCGACATTTGAGGGTAAACATGCTCTCAGCAATATCTGCCAGTCTTTATTGTTGGGCTCTACAGTGTTACCTAAGTCTCTGATGTATTTTTGACTGGCAACTAAGTCTTTTCTAGGGTCAGGAAATTCAGACACTATGGTCCTTAATTCCATTCGGGAAAATGGAGTGTACATGGCGATGTTCCTAATGGGAGTGGCTCCTGATGCGTCTGTTTTCCCATTTGGCACTGCTATTACTCTAACAGGTGTAATTCTAACAACCTCATTCTGTGTAGATTCTACAGGCTGTGGTGAAATAGTTTCAGCATAATGCATGGTGCCGTACTTACCAGTTGATACGACCTCACCTATCCCTCCGCTAGGGACCTTTACTAATCTCGTGGGTGGAGCTGTGCCTACTGTGGTCTCTGCTATGGTGGCTGCTAGAGAGAGTGCTGAAATCGTTGCCGATTCGTCCTCTTGATCACACTCCTGAGGAAAGTTCAAAACAGGGTACAACTTGCACGGGTTAATGCTTGCATGGGTTAATGGGTTAACATTATCATTAACATTTACACAGTTACTAAGTGATTTTGTGTTACACCTTAGTGCGTCTTTCTCCGTAATCAACTTCTCTCCTGATATATATGGTGGCGGCGGGGCCGTGGCAATTAATTTTCTGTTAGAGCCAGATCCCGCCGCCTGAGCCAAACCTCTCTGTATCTCACCTTCCTGTTGCCACAACTGTAAATAATCATAATGCTGAATTCGTCTCTTTGTTGATTTTATGAGACATATCCTCCTCCTTAAATTTTGTAACACTTCTGAGCTGAAGCTCCCTATTCTTGGGAATTTCTCCCCGTCATGCACAGTCATTCTCTCCCATTCATCACATAAAGTTTCTGTGTGACTTCCATATTTCTCACACATGATATACCTGGCCGACCCAATTGGCCGGACCACTGAATCAACCCGAACCGAGGTTGATCGCCCCCTACCTGAACAAGTGGCCCCCATAGTTCGAAAGTGTTGCTTTATTTAGCCAACCCTTTACGAAAAACCAAATGCCAACAATAGGCTGACGGTGGCGGTTTACCGAGTACCCCACTCACTCGCCCACGCCGACCTATACGACCTGATCACACCGATATGGTGCTGGCGTACTCGACCTAGGGCCCCTGCGACCTGAACCTCTATTTACTGGAACCTGTGAGGGTTATCCGAAGAACACTTACTCTTTCCAGTAACTATTGGTTGCTGGATAGTTCCTGAGTGAGCAGCGAACTTCCCTTAAAATAAAAAAATTACACAAATCACGTTAGAGTGTACAGATAGCGTTTGTGACCCCTTTACTCTAATGGTATTAGGTCAGATTACTAACCACTGCACACACTTACGTGCGGTCCAGTCGTTCAGTACACAAACAACTAAGCTTATGTACGGAAAGACCAATGGAATCGAAACTTACGACTGCGAATTCCTTCAGCCAGAGCTTATATGGCCTATATGGGTGTTGCACCAACCCTTTTCGGTGTTGTGCCTGTGAACTGTATAGCGGACTTCCTTGTCGGCTGTACCTGGACCTCCTGGTCTGTTATGACCTCCTGGTCTTGTTAGTGTGACCTCCTGGTCTTGTTACAGTATGACCTCCTGGTCCGCTATACTCTAATGCTCAAAATTGTATTTAACCAGAGATGCCTCCCTAGCCACCGTGCACGTCACTTACACGCATGTACCTCACGAGTACTCGACTTTTCTTGTGGTTCAACCTTTAAAAATTGTAAAAACACTCACTCATCACATGTACACTTTTGTTTCTATTTCTATTTCTGCGCAGAAAATTTCTTTAGCCCAGCTGTGTTACCAATTAGGAGCAGGATCTGTTAAACTAAATTTCAGATTTCCAAAAATAGACTTGCGTTATTTACCGCGTCGCGTTATCTACCGCTTTGCGTTAAAAATCAACTTATCGTGACTTGAGCTACGTGGGCGTAACCGGACGCTACGTTGCGTAATGAACGCTGCGTGCGTCGGCCTTTGGATTGCGTACGCTAGTCTTTGTTAGAGACACGTGTACGCAAAACAAAGATCCACCGTAACACAATATACTTTTATCAATGTAAACGATCCCTGATCATCTACCGCGTACCCCACTGGCTTTGCTTTATTTCCCAGGCAAACCTGTGTGTTTGTCTACACTTTTAACTATTACCTCTATTCTTAAACTATGAAATAACAGCAAGTCTCTTTTAGCACTTTTCTATCAACTATAAAACTGGCAGACAGGGTGGTGATATACGACAAATGAAATACACAGATGGAAAAGAAATGCAGATATATATATGTATGCGTGCGTATATACGCAAGACAGAAGAAAAATAAACAGTTTAAAAAAAACACAAGCGTTTTGTTCTTACCTCAGGTTCCCGGATTCCTTCAGCACTCGTTATCTAAGCGAAGCAGACGCTTATCCCGTCAGCACTACGAGACAACCTCCCGCCCTTTGCTGAGGGATAATGTCTGCTGATCTACCTAGTGCAGATATGTGAAGGACAGGACGAGCCGCCAATTGATAAAGCTAAATATTTATCGTATATACAACCCTTTATGAGGTCTAAGAACACTGTACGCTGTTTACTTAAGAAGTACCGTAAGGGTACGCAAGTTGCGTAACGATCGCTCAGCCGTAGGCGAGACGCTCAAGCGTCACGTTCGCTCACGGCCCAGAGATCACAGACAAGCACTCTGTTGGCTATGACTAACGTAATGATTCGCTATGGCGTAGCGGACGCTCGAGACCACGAGGAGATCACCAGCGGCGCAGACGCTCACAACGCAAAACCTTTATATCTATACCCTTAACAATGAAATACACAGTAAACCTTAATGTAGAGACAAAGTGTAAGTGCAACCTTGTGTAACCTGATTAACTACAAAGCTGTTTGAGCGTCACCGACGCTCAGAGAATTCTTAACACTATGAGAAAATACACAGATACTTGTTTAGGGTCCAAAGCCTATTAAATGTATTATAACTAATATACTTGTAAAAAGGAATCACAGTACAAATGATACACTACAATATAACAGAGACTTCCTAACCAAATAACTACACTATAAATACAATACAATACAATCTAATCAAGGGAAAATACGAGAGAAAGAGTAGAGAGAGAGAGAGAGAGAGAGATGAGAGAAATGGCTCACAGTAAGACAATATGATTACGGAGAAAAACTTACGCACAAGGGGAAACGATCGCATGCGCCTGGACATCCAGCACCCGATTTTCAGCAATGAGAACCGTTGAAGAGTGAGAGCTGGATGTGGTCGGCCTGCCTATTTATGCCCCACACACAATGCAATCTAATGGTCCCTACAATCTGATCGTCCATTGGACACAGGAATTCGGCTTCGCACTATAACAAAAGGTCATAGGTTAATTCATACAGGTGGGCTGTGACGATTTCCAACTGCTCAGGTGGGAGGGAAACTGGGTTTCCCGCCGCATGGGTAATAAAGTGCAAATAAAGTAAATGTTCATAAACTTCTTATGTCCATAACTATTCGCACGAGCGATTGATCTGCTTCAAACCAACACCGGAATATTTCTAATTAAATATTCTTCCGATGGATACTAAACACCACTGTATTACTCCTGTCTGACCCTTCGTATCAAACAAAGAGGGATTCCTCTGTTCATAAACATTCTATATTAACCAAACTTTCAGAATCTATCAAAGGGACCATGATCTACAGAATACATTATTACTGAAAATATGTAACGATTGAGTCGCACGCTACAACCACATAAACTCTACCGTAAATACGCATACCATGCGCCTGCGGGTGCCCGCGACTGTGAGTATGCGCACGTACGGGAGAGCGTACGCATGCGCAGCACGGACCTGTGTGAGGTGCAAATATGGTAGTGTGCATAGAGATATTTTTCTGACTTTGACAGTATGGACACACTAAGGAGGAATGTTCCACAGGCAAAGTTTGTAGGAATTGCAAGCAAAGAGATCATGAGGCTGGCAATTGCCCAATGGCAAAAAGCTGCGATATCTGTGGAGAGGTAGGACACAGTGTCCGAAACTGTCCTGCTGCTAAAGTCAGTATGCGAAGGCAAATGTTTAAAGAGCTTGATGCTGAGATGAGAGCAAAAAACTTTGCAGTTCGTGGGGTTAATATGCAACAGTCTGTGCCTGGTGGGAATTCCACTAATGAAGAGCAGGCTGGGTCTGGACCCAGTGCTGATAACGAGGAACAGCTTGTTCGGTCTGATGAGCCTGCAGGTGTGGCTGCAGATGAGGGACAGCAAGAGGAGTTTGCTGATGTAATGGAGGATGTGGTGGAAGCATCAAGTGACTGTGTGGAGAGTCCAGCTCTTAGTCTGGTAATAGATGACTGTCAGAGTCCTGTACCATCGGTGGACTCTACTAGAGTAGAGGAGTTCAGCAGTGGGCCTGAGGAGTCTGGCTCAGTGGCTAGGAAAGCTGAACGACAGGTGCGCAGAGCTAAGAAGCCACGGATGGAGAATACAACAGGACATAATACTGAAGGTATAGAAGATGTGTCCTCTGCTGAGGAGGATGGCGATAGATCACAAGAGGCATCGGCTTATTTTTTAGATGGGGGAAATGTTATCCCAAATGTAAAGAAGTGTGCCTCTTACAAGGGGCCGCAAGGTATAGGGTGAGGAGGACTGCAAAGCTGTTGAGGAAGAACTGCTTTAGATCTCAGCTAAAGAGATGGTGGTCAAAATTAGCTATTTTTTGTGCTGTACCTTGGGCTGCTTAATTAGCTCCCTGATGTTTTTTAGGGTGAACTTCTGTTTACGTGCTGTGATGCTAACAGTGCATAGTGGATGTCTAATGTTTTTGTTTTACAAAGTTTATTTTTTTTTGTCTGTTTGTTTTATTTTGTTTCAAATGTTTAATTTAAAAATATTCTTGCTGAATGTGAGATTAATCACAAGTAAAGCCAGAAGATCGGCAGTATTAGAATATGTGGCAGCAAGAAATGCTGATATTATTTGTTTGCAGGAATGTGGATTGTCTCATATACCGAAAAAAGAGGAATGGGGCTATGGGGAGGCTATATGGTCTGGTTCTAGCTGTAACAGGAATGCAGGGGTGGGTATTTTGTTTAAAAATAAAGAAATGAATATAGAAAGTTATTTGGTGATAGAGGGGAGAGCTATCTCTGTAATTGCTAAATATAGAGGCTGGAGATTTAGGGTGTTTTGTGTTTATGCTCCAGCAGAGAAGAAAGAGAGGAAATGTTTTTTTGAAAAATTAAAGTTTTTTTTTGTCTGGAAGAATTCCTACATTGCTTGTAGGTGATATGAATTGTATTCTAGAGAAGGAAGGTAGGATTGGGAGAGGGGAGGTAGTTGTTGATATTACTGGGAAAATCCTGAAGGATATTATTCTGGATTTTGGTTTTGTTGATATTGCAGAGACAAGTATGGGTAAGCCTGTCCCAAATACCTATTTTGCGGACAGAGGAGGGGTAATGTCTCGTATAGACTATTTATTTTGTTCTAAAGATGTGATGTTTGGACAGTTTGTACAGGAGAAAGTGCCTTTTTCAGATCATGATTCTTTATGTTGCAAAGTTTGTTGTGAGTCTAGTACACTATATGGGAAAGGATTGTGGAGACTAAATGTTAAGCTTTTAGAAGATGAGGTGTTATTCAAAGATTTCTGTAAGAAATATAGTTTCTGGCAAAGTAGGAAAAATGAGTTTGTCAATATATTGGAATGGTGGGACTGGGTTAAGGAAAGGGTTAAGAAGTTCTATCAGAGCAGGATATAGGAAAGCTGTGAGAGAGAGGAATAAGTATCAGCTGTGGAATAGCAGGCTTAGTTTTCTTTATAAATTAAGAGAGGAAGGTGTGGATGTGAATGATGATATTATTAAAGCAAGATCTGAGGTTAGTAAATGTTTGAATAATAGAGGTAAAGAAATTATTTTTAGGTCTAGGGTGGAGGTATTAGAGGAAAATGAAAAATGTACAAGGTTTTTTTTAAAAAAAGCTTGCAAAAATAATCGTGTGATAAAGTATGTGTTAGATAAAGATGGAGAGGAAGTGAGTGGTGAAAGAATGATGGATGTGATTGCAGAATTTTATGAAAAGTTGTATGATAGGAAGGAAGTAGATAGTGATATGGAAGAAGAAGTATTGTGTGGTTTGTCTGAGAGAGTGTATGAGGGAAATTTGCCTGTTTTGATGGATAAGGTAACAGGTGATGAAGTGAAAAGAGCTGTGGATAGTGCTAAAAGGAATAAAACTCCAGGTATGGATGGGTTGCCGATTGAGTTTTATAGTTGTTTTTGGGATGTCATAGGGAAGGATGTGTGTGATTTGTGTGCTTTTATGTTTGGAAATGCAAGATTATGTGATAGTATGAAAGAAGGTATTGTGGTGTTAGTGCATAAAAAAGGTGATAGGGGCTTGTTAGAAAATTGGAGACCTATTACGCTTTTAAATTCAGATTATAAAATTCTGGCAAAAATATTGGCAAATAGGATGCGGGATGTGGTGGATCAGGTGGTGGGTGATGATCAAGTGTGTGGTGTGCCTGGTAGAAGGATAACAGATAATTTGATTTTGCTGAGAGATGTGTTGGGTGACTGCAGAGAAAGGAAGAGAGTATGTATGTTATTAGCTTTAGATTTTGAAAAGGCGTATGACCGCGTGTCTCACAATTTTATGTTTAAAGTATTGGTACGTATGGGGTTCCCGGTGGTATTTGTAAGATGTGTGAGAGGGTTATATGATTCTGTTGTGAGTAAGTTTTTGGTGAATGGGAATATAAGTAAGAATGTAGTGATTAGGTCAGGAGTACGACAAGGATGTCCATTGTCAGCTATTTTGTTTATTTGTGTTATTGAACCATTATTGCAGATGATTAGGAGAGATAAAGTTGTAGGGGGGGTGTTGGTACCAGGTAGTGGAGGTAGGATGGTGAAAGTATTGGGGTATATGGATGATGTTGCGGTTGTGAGTAAGAGTGTTGCAGAATTGAGAAGAGTTAAATTACTGGTTAGTTTCTTTTGCAGTGCTTCTGCATTTAAAGTTAATTGGTGTAAAACAAAATTGAAGTGCTTTGGGGATGAAAGTTACAGTGTGGAAGGGATTATGAGCGTGAGTGAAGGGATTAAAGTATTAGGTGTGGTGTTTGAGGATGATTTGAAAGGGAGAGTGAGTTGGGAAGAATGTAGTAAGAGGGTACAGAAGAAGGTGGATTTTTGGAAGATGAGACAGATGACAGTGTTTGGGAAAGTGTTGGTGATTAAAAGTGTGGTGTTACCTATTTTATTGTTTCTGGCATGTGTTTTTCCTCCGTCTGTGCTGGAGATCAAGAAAATAAACAGAGTTCTTTTCATGTTTGTTTGGGGTGGGAAGATGGAACGTTTGAAACGTGAAGTGTTGATAAAGGCAAGAGAGAAGGGTGGGTTGGATTTCCCTGATATTGAAATCTTTTTGTATGTTAATTATATTCGTGTTATAGTAGAGATGAGCGCCTGAAATTTTTCGGGTTTTGGTTTTGGGTTCGGTTCCGCGGCCGTGTTTTGGGTTCGAACGCGTTTTGGCAAAACCTCACCGAATTTTTTTTGTCGGATTCGGGTGTGTTTTGGATTCGGGTGTTTTTTTCAAAAAACACTAAAAAACAGCTTAAATCATAGAATTTGGGGGTCATTTTGATCCCAAAGTATTATTAACCTCAAAAACCATAATTTACACTCATTTTCAGTCTATTCTGAATACCTCACACCTCACAATATTATTTTTAGTCCTAAAATTTGCACCGAGGTCGCTGTGTGAGTAAGATAAGCGACCCTAGTGGCCGACACAAACACCGGGCCCATCTAGGAGTGGCACTGCAGTGTCACGCAGGATGTCCCTTCCAAAAAACCCTCCCCAAACAGCACATGACGCAAAGAAAAAAAGAGGCGCAATGAGGTAGCTGTGTGAGTAAGATTAGCGACCCTAGTGGCCGACACAAACACCGGGCCCATCTAGGAGTGGCACTGCAGTGTCACGCAGGATGGCCCTTCCAAAAAACCCTCCCCAAACAGCACATGACGCAAAGAAAAAAAGAGGCGCAATGAGGTAGCTGTGTGAGTAAGATTAGCGACCCTAGTGGCCGACACAAACACCGGGCCCATCTAGGAGTGGCACTGCAGTGTCACGCAGGATGTCCCTTCCAAAAAACCCTCCCCAAACAGCACATGACGCAAAGAAAAAAAGAGGCGCAATGAGGTAGCTGACTGTGTGAGTAAGATTAGCGACCCTAGTGGCCGACACAAACACCGGGCCCATCTAGGAGTGGCACTGCAGTGTCACGCAGGATGTCCCTTCCAAAAAACCCTCCCCAATCAGCACATGATGCAAAGAAAAAGAAAAGAAAAAAGAGGTGCAAGATGGAATTGTCCTTGGGCCCTCCCACCCACCCTTATGTTGTATAAACAAAACAGGACATGCACACTTTAACCAACCCATCATTTCAGTGACAGGGTCTGCCACACGACTGTGACTGATATGACGGGTTGGTTTGGACCCCCCCCAAAAAAGAAGCAATTAATCTCTCCTTGCACAAACTGGCTCTACAGAGGCAAGATGTCCACCTCATCTTCACCCTCCGATATATCACCGTGTACATCCCCCTCCTCACAGATTATCAATTCGTCCCCACTGGAATCCACCATCTCAGCTCCCTGTGTACTTTGTGGAGGCAATTGCTGCTGGTCAATGTCTCCGCGGAGGAATTGATTATAATTCATTTTAATGAACATCATCTTCTCCACATTTTCTGGATGTAACCTCGTACGCCGATTGCTGACAAGGTGAGCGGCGGCACTAAACACTCTTTCGGAGTACACACTTGTGGGAGGGCAACTTAGGTAGAATAAAGCCAGTTTGTGCAAGGGCCTCCAAATTGCCTCTTTTTCCTGCCAGTATAAGTACGGACTGTGTGACGTGCCTACTTGGATGCGGTCACTCATATAATCCTCCACCATTCTATCAATGTTGAGAGAATCATATGCAGTGACAGTAGACGACATGTCCGTAATCGTTGTCAGGTCCTTCAGTCCGGACCAGATGTCAGCATCAGCAGTCGCTCCAGACTGCCCTGCATCACCGCCAGCGGGTGGGCTCGGAATTCTGAGCCTTTTCCTCGCACCCCCAGTTGCGGGAGAATGTGAAGGAGGAGATGTTGACAGGTCGCGTTCCGCTTGACTTGACAATTTTGTCACCAGCAGGTCTTTCAACCCCAGCAGACTTGTGTCTGCCGGAAAGAGAGATCCAAGGTAGGCTTTAAATCTAGGATCGAGCACGGTGGCCAAAATGTAGTGCTCTGATTTCAACAGATTGACCACCCGTGAATCCTTGTTAAGCGAATTAAGGGCTGCATCCACAAGTCCCACATGCCTAGCGGAATCGCTCCCTTTTAGCTCCTTCTTCAATGCCTCCAGCTTCTTCTGCAAAAGCCTGATGAGGGGAATGACCTGACTCAGGCTGGCAGTGTCTGAACTGACTTCACGTGTGGCAAGTTCAAAGGGCATCAGAACCTTGCACAACGTTGAAATCATTCTCCACTGCACTTGAGACAGGTGCATTCCACCTCCTATATCGTGCTCAATTGTATAGGCTTGAATGGCCTTTTGCTGCTCCTCCAACCTCTGAAGCATATAGAGGGTTGAATTCCACCTCGTTACCACTTCTTGCTTCAGATGATGGCAGGGCAGGTTCAGTAGTTTTTGGTGGTGCTCCAGTCTTCTGTACGTGGTGCCTGTACGCCGAAAGTGTCCCGCAATTCTTCTGGCCACCGACAGCATCTCTTGCACGCCCCTGTCGTTTTTTAAAAAATTCTGCACCACCAAATTCAAGGTATGTGCAAAACATGGGACGTGCTGGAATTTGCCCATATTTAATGCACACACAATATTGCTGGCGTTGTCCGATGCCACAAATCCACAGGAGAGTCCAATTGGGGTAAGCCATTCCGCGATGATCTTCCTCAGTTGCCGTAAGAGGTTTTCAGCTGTGTGCGTATTCTGGAAACCGGTGATACAAAGCGTAGCCTGCCTAGGAAAGAGTTGGCGTTTGCGAGATGCTGCTACTGGTGCCGCCGCTGCTGTTCTTGCGGCGGGAGTCCATACATCTACCCAGTGGGCTGTCACAGTCATATAGTCCTGACCCTGCCCTGCTCCACTTGTCCACATGTCCGTGGTTAAGTGGACATTGGGTACAACTGCATTTTTTAGGACACTGGTGAGTCTTTTTCTGACGTCCGTGTACATTCTCGGTATCGCCTGCCTAGAGAAGTGGAACCTAGATGGTATTTGGTAACGGGGGCACACTGCCTCAATAAATTGTCTAGTTCCCTGTGAACTAACGGCGGATACCGGACGCACGTCTAACACCAACATAGTTGTCAAGGCCTCAGTTATCCGCTTTGCAGTAGGATGACTGCTGTGATATTTCATCTTCCTCGCAAAGGACTGTTGAACAGTCAATTGCTTACTGGAAGTAGTACAAGTGGGCTTACGACTTCCCCTCTGGGATGACCATCGACTCCCAGCGGCAACAACAGCAGCGCCAGCAGCAGTAGGCGTTACACGCAAGGATGCATCGGAGGAATCCCAGGCAGGAGAGGACTCGTCAGAATTGCCAGTGACATGGCCTGCAGGACTATTGGCATTCCTGGGGAAGGAGGAAATTGACACTGAGGGAGTTGGTGGGGTGGTTTGCGTGAGCTTGGTTACAAGAGGAAGGGATTTACTGGTCAGTGGACTGCTTCCGCTGTCACCCAAAGTTTTTGAACTTGTCACTGACTTATTATGAATGCGCTGCAGGTGACGTATAAGGGAGGATGTTCCGAGGTGGTTAACGTCCTTACCCCTACTTATTACAGCTTGACAAAGGGAACACACGGCTTGACACCTGTTGTCTGCATTTCTGGTGAAATACCTCCACACCGAAGAGCTGATTTTTTTTGGTATTTTCACCTGGCATGTCAACGGCCATATTCCTCCCACGGACAACAGGTGTCTCCCCGGGTGCCTGACTTAAACAAACCACCTCACCATCAGAATCCTCCTGGTCAATTTCCTCCCCAGCGCCAGCAACACCCATATCCTCCTCATCCTGGTGTACTTCAACACTGACCTCTTCAATCTGACTATCAGGAACTGGACTGCGGGTGCTCCTTCCAGCACTTGCAGGGGGCGTGCAAATGGTGGAAGGCGCATGCTCTTCACGTCCAGTGTTGGGAAGGTCAGGCATCGCAACCGACACAATTGGACTCTCCTTGTGGATTTGGGATTTCGAAGAATGCACAGTTCTTTGCTGTGCTGCTTTTGCCAGCTTGAGTCTTTTCATTTTTCTAGCGAGAGGCTGAGTGCTTCCATCCTCATGTGAAGCTGAACCACTAGCCATGAACATAGGCCAGGGCCTCAGCCGTTCCTTGCCACTCCGTGTGGTAAATGGCATATTGGCAAGTTTACGCTTCTCCTCCGACAATTTTATTTTAGGTTTTGGAGTCCTTTTTTTTCTGATATTTGGTGTTTTGGATTTGACATGCTCTGTACTATGACATTGGGCATCGGCCTTGGCAGACGACGTTGCTGGCATTTCATCGTCTCGGCCATGACTAGTGGCAGCAGCTTCAGCACGAGGTGGAAGTGGATCTTGATCTTTCCCTAATTTTGGAACCTCAACATTTTTGTTCTCCATATTTTAATAGGCACAACTAAAAGGCACCTCAGGTAAACAATGGAGATGGATACTAGTATACAATTATGGACTGCCTGCCGACTGCAGACACAGAGGTAGCCACAGCCGTGAACTACCGTACTGTACTGTGTCTGCAGCTAATATAGACTGGTTGATAAAGAGAAGATGTCTATGTAACTATGTATGTATAAAGAAGACTGAAAAAAATCCACGGTTAGGTGGTATACAATTATGGACGGACTGCCTGCCGAGTGCAGACACAGAGGTAGCCACAGCCGTGAACTACCGTACTGTACTGTGTCTGCAGCTAATATAGACTGGTTGATAAAGAGAAGATGTCTATGTAACTATGTATGTATAAAGAAGAATGAAAAAAATCCACGGTTAGGTGGTATTACAATTATGGACGGACTGCCTGCCGAGTGCAGAGACACAGAGGTAGCCACAGCCGTGAACTACCGTACTGTGTCTGCTGCGACTGGATGATAAATGATATAAAAAATATATATATATCACTACTGCAGCCGGACAGGTATATATTATATATTATATAATGACGGACCTGCTGGACACTGTCTGTCAGCAGAATGAGTTTTATTTTTATAGAATAAAAAAAAAAAAACACACAAGTGAAGTCACACGACGAGTGTTTAACTTTTTCAGGCAATCACAATATAAGTATACTACTAACTATACTGGTGGTCAGTGTGGTCAGGTCACTGGTCAGTCACACTGGCAGTGGCACTCCTGCAGCAAAAGTGTGCACTGTTTAATTTTAATATAATATGTACTCCTGGCTCCTGCTATAACCTATAACTGGCACTGCAGTAGTGCTCCCCAGTCTCCCCCACAATTATAAGCTGTGTGAGCTGAGCAGTCAGACAGATATATAATATATATAGATGATGCAGCACACTGGCCTGAGCCTGAGCAGTGCACACAGATATGGTATGTGACTGACTGAGTCACTGTGTGTATCGCTTTTTTCAGGCAGAGAACGGATATATTAAATAAACTGCACTGTGTGTCTGGTGGTCACTCACTATATAATATATTATGTACTCCTGGCTCCTGCTATAACCTATAACTGGCACTGCAGTAGTGCTCCCCAGTCTCCCCCACAATTATAAGCTGTGTGAGCTGAGCAGTCAGACAGATATATATAATATTATATATAGATAATAGATGATGCAGCACACTGGCCTGAGCCTGAGCAGTGCACACAGATATGGTATGTGACTGACTGAGTCACTGTGTGTATCGCTTTTTTCAGGCAGAGAACGGATATATTAAATAAACTGCATTGTGTGTCTGGTGGTCACTCACTATATAATATATTATGTACTCCTGGCTCCTGCTATAACCTATAACTGGCACTGCAGTAGTGCTCCCCAGTCTCCCCCACAATTATAAGCTGTGTGAGCTGAGCAGTCAGACAGATATATATAATATTATATATAGATAATAGATGATGCAGCACACTGGCCTGAGCCTGAGCAGTGCACACAGATATGGTATGTGACTGAGTCACTGTGTGCTGTGTATCGCTTTTTTCAGGCAGAGAACGGATTATAAAGTAAACTGCACTGTCCTTACTAGTAAACTCTCTCCACTCAGTCTCTACACTTCTACAGTAACAGTACTCCTCCTAGTCAGCTCCAGTAAATCTCTCTCAGTCTCTTATAATCTAAATGGAGAGGACGCCAGCCACGTCCTCTCCCTATCAATCTCAATGCACGTGTGAAAATGGCGGCGACGCGCGGCTCCTTATATAGAATCCGAGTCTCGCGATAGAATCCGAGCCTCGCGAGAATCCAACAGCGTCATGATGACGTTCGGGCGCGCTCGGGTTAACCGAGCAAGGCGGGAAGATCCGAGTCGCTCGGACCCGTGAAAAAAAACATGAAGTTCTGGCGGGTTCGGATTCAGAGAAACCGAACCCGCTCATCTCTGTTATAGTAGAGTTAATGGGGAAGGGGAGTAAAACTGCCTGTATGGTGAGATATATGGCTGGGTGGACTTGGTATGGTTTAGGATGGATCAAAAGGGACCTGAAGGTACCTGTGGCTTTTAGAAGTCCGTGGTGGTACAATGTAATTGAAGTTTTCATTAAAAAGAAAGATCTTTTGAATATTTCTTTAAGTGGGTTTAAAGACAGAAAGAAGGTTATGAAAGTTATAAAAGATAGAGAGATAGTTTGTAATATCAATTATATGCGCTCAAGTGAAGCTGTGATTATATGGAAGAAGCTATGTTCGTATGGCATGTCAAATACACAAAAGGAGATTGTATGGTTGTGTATGCATGAGGGGTTGCCAGTGAGGGTGTTTATGAAAAAAAGAGACTTGGTAGCTTCAGATGTCTGTCCGAGAGACAATTGTTATAATACTGAAACAGTGATGCATGTAATGTGGAATTGTGGTTTTGCAAATGATGTATGGAAGTGTTTGGGTGGCTTGTGTAGAGAGATTACTGGTGTTAGGTATATTGGATGGAAGGTGGCATTATTTGGTATGGGAGCATGTGATAGAGGAAAAGAGAGACTTTTGTGGTTGATCATGAGCTGTGTGATGGAAGTTTTGTGGAATGCAAGGAATCTGTGTGTGTTTAGGAGTGAGTGCTGGTCTGTGAATGAGTGTGTTAGAATGGTATTGGGTAAGTTATATGTCTATTATCTGAGAGATAGGAAAGGAAGAAAAGAGCTTGATGCTGAGGGAGTTTGGAAAGTTAAGAAATGGAGGCATGTGGTTAGATATGTTAACGAAGATTGATAGCCTAATATTGTGGGTATGTGTTAAGTTGTATATTGTTTTTTGATTATGAACAGGTGTTTTTTTGTTAATAATAATAATTGTTGTTTTTAAAAAAAATCCATGCTGATGATTTGTTTACTGTCTAAATCTGCATTGTAGATGACTATGTTTACTAACCTAAATGGTTTAATAAAAAAAAAAAAGTCTCCTATTTGCAGTCCTCTGTCTGCAGAGATACCCCTGTGTATTGGACCTGTGGAACTACAGGTCCCAGCAGTTCCAGTTCCGTTCCAGTTTCCAGTTCCAGTCTTCAATTCTTTGTTTCCAGCAATCTCCTATTTCTGGCATCTCCAAGTTGTTTCCCTGTTCCAGTGTTCCTGTGGAACTACAAGTAACAGCAACCACTCCAGCTCTCCTGCGAGTCACATTCAGTGTGCAAGTTCCTGTGTTCCAGTCTCCAGTCTTCATTGTTCCAGTTTGCTACAAACTCCAGCCACAGTCTGCTACACCAATCTGCAGTAAGAGACTTTCCTCAAGTGTTTTCTCAGTTTTCAGCCTCTTCACCTAATTACCAGCATTCCACACTGTGCATTGCCTTTAGCACTAAACATCTTGCTGTGTTAGGACTGTCTCCTGCTAGGGCCTTGCTTGGCTTAAAGACGTATGCTTCTACAGAGACTGTGTGCTTTGATGGCTATTCGTTATATACCAGAGTTTTGTTTGCTGCATCTGATTTCATTATTGCCTTATCATTTATATCAAGTTTCAAGTTCATCTTCATTGCTTATTTGTTACCAGTGACTTTTGAAATATTCATTTATCGGATTAAGTTATTATTCATTGTTCCTGTCATCGGTTATCCCTGTGTGATAATAAATATCAAGCGCACATGCGCGGAACTTTTTGTCCATTTCCCAGTTTCCTCTATCACTCCTACACTGACCCACTAGTGCCCCCTCCAGGGACATACTAAATCAGAATCCTGACAGTTTGTCCAAGAACCATGGACCCGGATGGTGGTCAGAGTGTGGGGTCAGGGTCACTCCAGAGTTCAGTGTCACGACTCAATGATCAAGAATCAATGGACCTAACCCGGTTCCAGCCGTCGGTCCAAAGACTCCACTGGTTCCAGCCAGCCCGAGTAGCAGTGGCTCCAATGATGGGCTACCTCCTTCGGTTCCAGCATTCTCGGATCAAATCCGGTCCTAGCCATCAGTCCGAGGACTCCTCCAGTTCAAGCTTTTCTGGACCCAATCCGGTCCCATCCGTCTGTCCAGATCAGCCTCCTTCGGTTCCAGCCGATTCCAGCATCCTCGGATCAAATACGGTCCTATCCGTCAGTCTGAGGACTCCTCCGGTTCCAGCTGGTTCAAGCTTTTCAGGACCCAATCCGGTCCCATCCGTCTGTCCAGATCAGCCGCCTTCAGTTACAGCCGATTCCAGTTCCTCCGAACCCGGTGTGGTTCTCTCCAGTGTGTCAAGTAATGAACTCCTGTCAGTCAGTTTTGGAGATGACGTCCTCTCTCCATCCTAGAATATTTCAAGTTGATTCTACTCTCAAGTGTCCTACATTGTCTTCTGAGACTTCAATTGACATTCAGCCTTCCAAATTCCAGCGTGGGTGTTCGGTGCCCACCCATAAAAGGGGGGGTACTGTCATGAATCTGCATTCTCCATCGCATCACTACTGTGGAACTACAGGTTCCAGCAGTTCATTTCTGTTTCAGTTCTAGTTTTCAGTCTACTGCAGCCTGGAGTACACAGTGCTTCAGCTAACTCACAGCTGATCGGAACACCTAATCCAGCGGGGTGTGTTCTCACAGAGATGCAACATCCAATCATCACAGACCAAGGGGTATAAACTCCAGTTTCTGGCTCAGTCTCATTGCCTTGGACAACACGTCACATTCTGTGAACAGGCGTCTCCTGTTTGCAGTCCTCTGTCTGCAGAGATACTCCTGTGTATTGGACCTGTGGAACTACAGGTCCCAGCAGTTCCAGTTCTGTTCCAGTTTCCAGTTTCAGGTTCCAGTCTTCAATTCTTTGTTTCCAGCAATCTCCTATTTCTGGCATCTCCAAGTTGTTTCCCTGTTCCTGTGGAACTACAAGTAACAGCAACCACTCCAGCTCTCCTGCGAGTCACATTCAGTGTGCAAGTTCCTGTGTTCCAGTCTCCAGTCTTCATTGTTCCAGTTTGCTACAAACTCCAGCCACAGTCTGCTACACCAATCTGCAGTAAGACTTTCCTCAAGTGTTTTCTCAGTTCTCAGCCTCTTCACCTAATTACCAGCATTCCACACTGTGCATTGCCTTTAGCACTAAACATCTTGCTGTGTTAGGACTGTCTCCTGCTAGGGCCTTGCTTGGCTTAAAGACGTATGCTTCTACAGAGACTGTGTGCTTTGATGGCTATTCGTTATATACCAGAGTTTTGTTTGCTGCATCTGATTTCATTATTGCCTTATCATTTATATCAAGTTTCAAGTTCATCTTCTTTGCTTATTTGTTACCAGTGACTTTTGAAATATTCATTTATCGGATTAAGTTATTATTCATTGTTCCTGTCATCGGTTATCCCTGTGTGATAATAAATATCAAGCGCACATGCGCGGAACTTTTTGTCCGTTTCCCAGTTTCCTCTATCACTCCTACACTGACCCACTAGTGCCCCCTCCGGGGACATACTAAATCAGAATCCTGCCAAGAGCATTTGACTTGGATGTTCACTTTGGAAGGACACTTATCGGTGAGTGGACCATCTGTAGACAGGACACCTCCCTAACTTTAAAAAGACTGGACTGACATAAAGCTGCTTGTGACATTTATTAATTAATCGGACTATTTTTAATTTCAGACTAATTTTGCTTCTGACCAACTTTACTGCTGTTGGAAAGTGTGACTGCGTGTGTATTCATCAGATCGGAGGCATTGTGTCCTCTTCATTATAATCTACAATAAGACACGCTCCTCTCTAGTTTCAACAATACTCAGTTGTCACGTTTGTCATTGTGTCACCTATGAATGTGACCCTACCAGACCTTCCACTCTTATTTCCATGCCAGTCTTGGTTCACCCATCAAATCTGCTCTTCCCATCAGCTGAAGAGATGATAGGAAGAAACTGAACTCAACAACTGTTCACCTTTTACACACCATCTAGAGTAGACAAGCGTGTTGTAAGCTGGGCCAGATTATAGGTGTGTGTGGGGGGGGGGGTTAGGGGGGGGGTCGCCCTGGGGGCCCCCACACTGCAGCAAACTTTGTCCTTGTCTGGCACATGGTAGCTCCATGTCCTGGTGACCCAGTGGCACTGCAGCATGCCGGCACCATGTAAAGATAAAGGGGACGTGTGGCTGTTCCATAGCCCAACAGTAGCACAGTACTGATGATGCAATGAGAGGAGAGGGAATCTGGCCAAGAATCGGCCCCGCCCAGCCCGCTCTCTTCTAGGTGTGGTATAATAGATCTACACAAATTAGATGGTCAAAAGTCAAGGTTACGGTTTACAATTGTAGTCCATGTGGATGGTACATAGTGATGTGCACCGGAAATTTTTCGGTTTTGTATTTTGGTTTTGGGTTCGGTTCCGCGGCCGTGTTTTGGATTTGGACGCGTGTTGGCAAAACCTCACCGAAAATTTTTGTCGGATTCGGGAGTGTTTTGGATTCGGGTGTTTTTTTTTTTTTTTCAGAAAACCCTAAAAAACAGCTTAAATCATAGAATTTGGGGGCCATTTTGATCCCATAGTATTAACCTCAATAACCATAATTTCCACTCATTTTCAGTCTATTCTGAACACCTCACACCTCACAATATTTTTAGTCCTAAAATTTGCACAAGGTCGCTGGATGGCTAAGCTAAGCGACACAAGTGGCCGACACAAACACCTGGCCCATCTAGGAGTGGCACTGCAGTATCAGGCAGGATGGCCCTTCAAAAAAATAGTCCCCAAACAGCACATGATGCAAAGAAAAAAAGAGGCGCACCAAGGTCGCTGTGTGACTAAGCTAAGCGACCCAAGTGGCCGACACAAACACCTGGCCCATCTAGGAGTGGCACTGCAGTGTCAGGCAGGGTGGCCCTTCAAAAAAATACTCCCCAAACAGCACATGATGCAAAGAAAAAAAGAGGCGCCATGAGGTAGCTGTGTGACTAAGCTAAGCGACCCAAGTGGCTGACACAAACACCTGGCCCATCTAGAAGTGGCACTGCAGTGTCAGGCAGGATGGCCCTTCAAAAAATACTCCCCAAACAGCACATGATGCAAAGAAAAAGAGGCACAATGAGGTAGCTGTGTGACTAAGCTAAGCGACCCAAGTGGCCGACACAAACACCTGGCCCATGTAGGAGTGGCACTGCAGTGTCAGGCAGGGTGGCCCTTCAAAAAAATTGTCCCCAAACAGCACATGATGCAAAGAAAAATGAAAGAAAAAAGAGGTGCAAGATGGAATTGTCCTTGGGCCCTCCCACCCACCCTTATGTTGTATAAACAGGACATGCACACTTTAACGAACCCATCATTTCGGCGACAGGGTCTGCCACACGACTGTGACTGAAATGACTGGTTGGTTTGGGCCCCCACCAAAAAAGAAGCAATCAATCTTTCCTTGCACAAACTGGCTCTACAGAGGAAAGATGTCCACCTCATCATCATCCTCCGATTCCTCACCCCTTTCACTGTGTACATCCCCCTCCTCACAGATTATTAACTCGTCCCCACTGGAATCCACAATCTCAGGTCCCCGTGTACTTTCTGGAGGCAATTGCTGCTGGTGAATGTCTCCACGGAGGAATTGATTATAATTCATTTTAATGAACATCATCTTCTCCACATTTTCTGGAAGTAACGTCGTACGCCGATTGCTGATAAGGTGAGCGGCTGCACTAAACACTCTTTCGGAGTACACACTGGAGGGAGGGCAACTTAGGTATAATAAAGCCAGTTTGTGCAAGGGCCTCCAAATTGTCTCTTTTTCCTGCCAGTATACGTATGGACTGTCTGACGTGCCTACTTATATAATCCTCCACCATTCTTTCAATGGTGACAGAATCATATGCAGTGACAGTAGACGACATGTCAGTAATCGTTGGCAGGTCCTTCAGTCCGGACCAGATGTCAGCACTCGCTCCAGACTGCCCTGCATCACTGCCAGCGGGTGGGCTCGGATTTCTTAGCCTTTTCCTCGCACCCCCAGTTGCGGGTGAATGTGAAGGAGGAGATGGTGACAGGTCACGTTCCGCTTGACTTGACAATTTTCTCACCAGCAGGTCTTTGAACCTCTGCAGACTTGTGTCTGCCGGAAAGAGAGATACAACGTAGGTTTTAAATCTAGGATCGAGCACGGTGGCCAAAATGTAGTGCTCTGATTTCAACAGATTGACCACCCGTGAATCCTGGTTAAGTGAATTAAGGGCTCCATCCACAAGTCCCATATGCCTAGCGGAATCGCTCTGTTTTAGCTCCTCCTTCAATGTCTCCAGCTTCTTCTGCAAAAGCCTGATGAGGGGAATGACCTGACTCAGGCTGGCAGTGTCTGAACTGACTTCACGTGTGGCAAGTTCAAAGGGTTGCAGAACCTTGCACAACATTGAAATCATTCTCCACTGCGCTTGAGTCAGGTGCATTCCACCTTCTTTGCCTATATCGTGGCCAGATGTATAGGCTTGAATGGCCTTTTGCTGCTCCTCCATCCTCTGAAGCATATAGAGGGTTGAATTCCACCTCGTTACCACCTCTTGCTTCAGATGATGGCAGGGCAGGTTCAGGAATGTTTGGTGGTGCTCCAGTCTTCTGTACGCGGTGCCTGAATGCCGAAAGTGGCCCGCAATTCTTCGGACCACCGACAGCATCTCTTGCACGCCCCTGTCATTTTTTAAATAATTCTGCACCACCAAATTCAAGGTATGTGCAAAACATGGGACGTGCTAGAATTTGCCCAGATGTAATGCACGCACAATATTGCTGGCGTTGTCCGATGTCACAAATCCCCAGGAGAGTCCAATTGGGGTAAGCCTTTCTGCAATGATCTTCCTCAGTTGCCGTAAGAGGTTTTCAGCTGTGTGCCTATTCTGGAAAGCGGTGATACAAAGCGTAGCCTGCCTAGGAACGAGTTGGCGTTTGCGAGATGCTGCTACTGGTGCCGTCGCTGCTGTTCTTGCAGCGGGAGGCAATACATCTACCCAGTGGGCTGTCACAGTCATATAGTCCTGAGTCTGCCCTGCTCCACTTGTCCACATGTCCGTGATTAAGTGGACATTGGGTACAACTGCATTTTTTAGGACACTGGTGAGTCTTTTTCTGAGGTCTGTGTACATTTTCGGTATCGCCTGCCTAGAGAAATGGAACCTATATGGTATTTGGTACCGGGGACACAGTACCTCAATCAAGTCTATAGTTGGGTCTGAATTAACGATGGATACCGGAACCACGTTTCTCACCGCCCAGGCTGCCAAGGCCTCAGTTATCTGCTTTGCAGCAGGATGACTGCTGTGATATTTCATCTTCCTCGCAAAGGACTGTTGGACAGTCAATTGCTTACTGGAAGTAGTACAAGTGGTCTTCCGACTTCCCCTCTGGGATGACGATCGACTCCCAGCAGCAACAACAGCAGCGCCAGCAGTAGTAGGCTTTACACTCAAGGATGCATCGGAGGAATCCCAGGCAGGAGAGGAATCGTCAGCCTTGACAGTGACATGGCCTGCAGGACTATTGACTTTCCTGGGTAAGGAGGAAATTGACACTGAGGGAGTTGGTGGTGTGGTTTGCAGGAGCTTGGTTACAAGAGGAAGGGATTTAGTGGTCAGTGGACTGCTTCCGCTGTCACCCAAAATTTTTGAACTTGTCACTGACTTATGATGAATGCGCTGCAGGTGACGTATAAGGGAGGATGTTCCAAGGTGGTTAACGTCCTTACCCCTACTTATTACAGCTTGACAAAGGCAACACACGGCTTGACACCTGTTGTCCGTATTTGTGTTGAAATAATTCCACACCGAAGAGCTGATTTTTTTTGTATTTTGACCAGGCATGTCAATGGCCATATTCGTCCCACGGACAACAGGTGTCTCCCCGGGTGCCTGACTTAAACAAACCACCTCACCATCAGAATCCTCCTTGTCAATTTCCTCCCCAGCGCCAGCAACACCCATATCCTCATCCTGGTGTACTTCAACACTGACATCTTCAATTTGACTATCAGGAACTGGACTGTGGGTGCTCCTTCCAGCACTTGCAGGGGACGTGCAAATGGTGGAAGGCGCAAGCTCTTCCCGTCCAGTGTTGGGAAGGTCAGGCATCGCAACCGACACAATTGGACTCTCCTTGTGGATTTGTGATTTCGAAGAACGCACAGTTCTTTGCTGTGCTTTTGCCAGCTTAAGTATTTTGTTTTTTCTAGCGAGAGGATGAGTGCTTCCATCCTCATTTGAAGCTGAACCACTAGCCATGAACATAGGCCAGGGCCTCAGCCGTTCCTTGCCACTCCGTGTCGTAAATGGCATATTGGCAAGTTTACGCTTCTCCTCAGACGCTTTTAATTTTGATTTTTGGGTCATTTTACTGAACTTTTGTTTTTTGGATTTTACATGCTCTATACTATGACATTGGGCATCGGCCTTGGCAGACGACGTTGATGGCATTTCATCGTCTCGGCCATGACTAGTGGCAGCAGCTTCAGCACGAGGTGGAAGTGGATCTTTCCCTATTTTTTTAACCTCCACATTTTTGTTCTCCATATTTTAAGGTGTGGAATTATATGTATCAATAGCAATGGCCTACTACTATATATACTGCGCACAACTAAAATGCACCACAGGTATACAATGTAGATGGATAGTATACTTAATGGATGACGAGTGACGACACAGAGGTAGGTACAGCAGTGGCCTACCGTACTGCTATATATAGTATACTGGTGGACACTGTCAGCAAACTGCTAAACTAGTCTAAAATGCACCACAGGTATACAATGTAGATGGATAGTATACTTAATGGATGACGAGTGACGACACAGAGGTAGGTACAGCAGTGGCCTACCGTACTGCTATATATAGTATACTGGTGGACACTGTCAGCAAACTGCAAAACTAAAATGCACCACAGGTATAGAATGTAGATGGATAGTATACTTAATGGATGACGACACAGAGGTAGGTACAGCAGTGCACTCTGCACTGTACTCCTCCTATATAATATTAATTATACTGGTGGTCCCCAGTCCCCACAATAAAGCAGCACACTGAGCACAGACATAGGTGTGCGCAGGGGGGGTGCCTGGTGCGCACAGGCACCCCCTAATGTCTGGCACCCCGATCTCACATGCCTGATGCAGGGATCGCCGAGCAGGCTGATTACTGTCCCGTCTGTGCTGCACCCTGTCAGGACTGCATTACAGACCGGATACCTGGGTTAATCAAGGGTGCCACTGACACCGGCTTTCAAATTCCCAGCTCCACCACCATGTACAAAAATAGCGTGTTGTGACGTGATTACGTCATGCTGCTCACATGCCCACCCGTAACACCCACTACACGCCCACCTCAATCCTTCTATTCTATGCCAACGCCAGCCACTGATGAGGAGCAGCATGCAGCCAGCGTTCCTCTTAGGAAGACAAATTCAATACTGGCAGGCGGCCGGCAGCAGCATTGACAGGTCACTCGTTTTTCCAGCAGCAGCAGTACTAGTCTGCGACTGTCAGTGAGTGACTGACTTGTAAGTAAGCTGCTGCAGCTTGCAGGGGAAAGAGAGGGGGAGCCAGACCAGGCTGAGGAGGAGCACTGTAATTGCAATGAGTGCCATCAGGGGTGTTTGTTTGGTGCACACCACAACATCTGACAATGTATCTGCTTTATTAGGATTGGTACAAAGGTGGAAATTTTATATGCGTTGACCATCAATCGATGGTGCTAGACACGCCTAAAAGGCAGTGCTAGACACACCCCTCCGACGGTGCACCCCCTAATAAAATGTGCTGCGCACGCCAGTGAGCACAGATATGGAGTGTTTTTCAGGCAGACAACGTATACTGGTGGTCACTGTCAGCAAAACTCTGCACTGTACTCCTGCTATAGCTGCTTCCCAGTCCCCACAATTATGCTGCATTCAGACTGCAAATGCAGGATCCTACCCGGTAAGACAAACGTGTACTTCCCTGGTGGAATCCGGCATTTGCGCTCCGTTGCAGGCTTTCCGACCCGGCAATATACCGGCTCGGTTGCCATAACAACGGAGCGCGCAGCAGCAGCAGCAGGGGCGGGGGTGGAGGCGGCGCCGGGAGATGAGCTCATCTCCTGCGCCGCCTCTCCCTATCTTGTGAATGGGAACCGTGTCGCATCGACACGGCTCCCATTCACACCGCACCTGACCCGGTAATCAACCCGGGTAAAACCCTTCTTTTTTACCGGATTGAATTACCGGGTCAGGTGACCCGCTAATTCAGCCAGTGTGCTTTCACATCGCACACTGACCCGGGTCGACACGGCAATATGCCGTGTCGATACCGGGTTATTTGTGCGATGTGAAAGGGGTATTAAGCAGTGTGAGCACTCAGCACAGATATATCATGCAGCACACTGAGCACAGATATGGTATGGAGCGTTTTTTTCAGGCAGAGAACGGATAAAAACTGGTGGTCACTGATCAGCAAAACTCTGCACTGTACTCCTCCTAACAGCTGCTCCCCAGTCCTCCCCACAATTAAGCAATAAAAAACAAACAAGAATCAACTGACTTCTACAATAAACGGAGAGGACGCCAGCCACGTCCTCTCCCTATCATTTCCAATGCACGAGTGAAAATGGCGGTGACGCGTGGCTGCTTATATAGAATCCGAATCTCGCGAGAATCCGACAGCGGGATGATGACGTTCGGGCGCGCTCGGGTTAACCGAGCCATACGGGAGAATCCGAGTATGGCTCGGACCAGTGTAAAAAGGGTAAAGTTCGGGGGAGTTCGGAAACCGAACCCGCTCATCACTAATGGTACATTAAGCAAAAGTTGAATTTAAAGATCCCTCAAAATTGTGTTGACCATTTGTGTGTTGACCTTTTTGAACCTGTTGACCTTTGTACCTGATGACCATAAACATAGTTGACCTTTTACCTGCTGACTTTTTGACCATTTAGACCATGGGTCTTCAACCTGCGACCCTCCAGCTGCTGTGGAACTACACATCCCAGCATGCCCTGCCTCAGTTTTAGCATACCTTAATAGCAAAACTGTGGCAGGGCATGCTGGGATGTGTAGTTTCACAGCAGCTGGAGGGCCACAGGATGAAGACCCATGATTTAGACCATAAGGGGGTAACCCTATTGTCTATCTATACTGTAACCCTTGTTACCGTTATCCAATATTAATTAGTGTAAACTATCACAAGTGCCTCCACCCAAGCGTTTAGGGCCACAGTAAGGTTTTCTGTGGATTGAGAGTCAGTTTGGGAAGTCGTGACCCTTATGTATACCAAATTAGGTGTAACTTAATGATATAATACATTTAACTGTGTCCCCTTGTTGTGCTATTTTACTGGTGTAATGGCATTTACATGAATCTCTCTCCAAGATGATAGAATTAACACGGTAAGTACTTACAGTATGTATTAGATTGATGTGAACATAATTTTTTTTAAGTATAACTTAAAGTATGCATGTCATTCAATAAACTCTTCACCACGTTACAGATCATTTTCCCCATTATCTGTAGTTATACAGGTGTGTATCTGGTGCAAACCAGCAAACCTTTTTAATAGTAATTAAAAAATGTTCAACTTTGGAGTGTCCTCTAGAAGAATTTATAGATAGATAGATAGATAGGCGCCAATTCCGTGGGTGCTCCAGGGCCTGAGCACCCACGAACAACGAGGAGCACCCACGGTACCGCTAGCCACCGCAGCCCCCACAGTGGATTCAATTTCAGACGCGCCGGGGGGCTGCGGAAGCGCTTCCCTACATTGCAATGTAAAAAAGCCCCACCAAAAATGGCTGCCGCCAAGGTGGAGACAGACACTAGAGGTCACATGTGACCTCTAGCGCCTGTCTCCCTGGCGCAGGCATTTTAAGGGTTTTTGTACACTGCAATGTACGGAAGCGCTTCCGCAGCCCCCAGGGCGTCTCAATCCACTGTGGGGGCTGTGGGAGAAGCGGTGGCCAGGGCCGGATTATGGTCTGATGGGAGGGTCCCACTGAAGTCAGGATGTATACTATGTGATTTACAATGGATGTGCATTGGTGGGAAAGTATAGGGAATTGGAATTGGTTGTTATATACAGAAAAGGGGTATTCAATGGTTATACAGTAGAGGCTCATGAAAAGTTTAAATAAGATTTTACTTACCGATAAATCTATTTCTCATAGTCCGTAGTGGATGCTGGGGACTCCGTCAGGACCATGGGGAATAGCGGCTCCGCAGGAGACAGGGCACAAAAGCAAGCTTTTAGGATCACATGGTGTGTACTGGCTCCTCCCCCCATGACCCTCCTCCAAGCCTCAGTTAGGTACTGTGCCCGGACGAGCGTACACAATAAGGAAGGATCTTGAATCCCGGGTAAGACTCATACCAGCCACACCAATCACACCGTACAACTTGTGATTTGAACCCAGTTAACAGTATGATAACAATGAAGTAGCCTCTAAAAAAGATGGCTCACAACAATAATAACCCGATTTTTTTGTAACAATAACTATGTACAAGTAATGCAGACAATCCGCACTTGGGATGGGCGCCCAGCATCCACTACGGACTATGAGAAATAGATTTATCGGTAAGTAAAATCTTATTTTCTCTAACGTCCTAGTGGATGCTGGGGACTCCGTCAGGACCATGGGGATTATACCAAAGCTCCCAAACGGGCGGGAGAGTGCGGATGACTCTGCAGCACCGAATGAGAGAACTCCAGGTCCTCCTCAGCCAGGGTATCAAATTTGTAGAATTTAGCAAACGTGTTTGCCCCTGACCAAGTAGCTGCTCGGCAAAGTTGTAAAGCCGAGACCCCTCGGGCAGCCGCCCAAGATGAGCCCACCTTCCTTGTGGAATGGGCATTTACAGATTTTGGCTGTGGCAGGCCTGCCACAGAATGTGCAAGCTGAATTGTACTACAAATCCAACGAGCAATAGTCTGCTTAGAAGCAGGAGCACCCAGCTTTTTGGGTGCCTACAATATAAACAGCAAGTCAGACTTTCTGACTCCAGCCGTCCTGGAATTATATATATATATATATATATATATATATATATATATATATATATATATATATTTTCAGGGCCCTGACAACGTCTAGCAACTTGGAGTCCTCCAAGTCCCTAGTAGCCGCAGGCACCACAATAGGTTGTTTCAGGTGAAACGCTGACACCACCTTAGGAAGAAACTGGGGACGAGTCCGCAGTTCTGCCCTGTCCCGAATGGAAAATCAAATATGGGCTTTTGTAAGACAAAGCCGCCAATTTTGACAATCGCCTGGCCGAGGCCAGGGCCAACAGCATGGTCACTTTCCATGTGAGATATTTCAAATCCACAGATTTGAGTGGTTCAAACCAATATGATTTGAGGAATCCCAACACTACGTTGAGATCCCACGGTGCCACTGGAGGCACACAAGGGCTGTATATGCAATACTCCCTTGACAAACGTCTGGACTTCAGGAACTGAAGCCAATTCTTTCTGGAAGAAAATCTATAGGGCCGAAACTTGAACCTTAATGGACCCCAATTTGAGGCTCATAGACACTCCTGTTTGCAGGAAGTGCAGAAATCGACCTAGTTGACATTTTTTCGTGGGGCCTTCCTGGCCTCACCCACGCAACATATTTTTACCACATGTGGTGATAACGTTGTGCGGTCACCTCCTTCCTGGCTTTGACCAGGGTAGGTATGACCTCTTCCGGAATGCCTTTTCCCTTAGGATCCGGCGTTCAAACCGCCATGCCGTCAAACGCAGTCGCGGTAAGTCTTGGAACAGACAAGGTCCCTGCTGGAGCAGGTCCTTTCTTAAAGGCCGATGCCACGGTTCCTCTTGGAACAGACATGGTACTTGCTGAAAGCAAATCCCTTCTTAGCTCCCGAGGCCATTAGTCCTCTGTGAGCATCTCTTGAAGTTCCGGTTACCAAGTCCCTCTTGGCCAATCCGGAGCCACGAGTATAGTTCTTACTCCTCTATGTCTTATAATTCTCAATACCTTGGTTATGAGAAGCAGAGGAGGGAACACATACACCGACTGTTACACCCACGGTGTTACCAGGACGTCCACAGCTATCGCCTGAAGGTCTCGTGACCTGGCGCAATACCTGTCCCACTTTTTGTTCGGGCGGGACGCCATCATGTCCACCTTTGGTCTTTCCCAACGGTTCACAATCATGCGGAAAACTTCCCGATGAAGTTCCCACTCTCCCGGGTGGAGGTCGTGCCTGCTGAGGAAGTCTGCTTCCCAGTCGTCCACTCCCGGAATGAACACTGCTGACAGTGCTATCACATGATTTTCCGCCTAGCGAAAAATCCTTGCAGTTTTGCCACTGCCCTCCTGCTTCTTGTGCCGCCCTTTCTGTTTACGTGGGCGACTGCCGTGATGTTATCCCACTGGATCAATACCGGCTGACCTTGAAGCAGAGGTCTTGCTAAGCTTAGAGCATTATAAATTTGCTCTTAGCTCCAGTATATTTATGTGGAGAGAATTCTCCAGACTTGATCACACTCCTTGTGTGACTGCTCCCCAGCCTCTCAGGCTGGCTTCCGTGGTCACGAGCATCCAATCCTGAATGCCGAATCTGCGGCCCTCTAGAAGATGAGCACTCTGTAATCACCACAGGAGAGACACCCTTGTCCTTGGATATAGGGTTATCCGCTGATGCATCTGAAGATGCGATCCGGACCATTTGTCCAGCAGATCCCACTGAAGAGTTCTTGCGTGAAATCTGCCGAATGGAAGCGCTTCGTAATAAGCCACCATTTTTACCAGGACTCTTGTGCAATGATGCACTGACACTTTTCCTGGTTTTAGGAGGATCCCGATTAGCTCGGATAACTCCCTGGCTTTCTCCTCTGGGAGAAACACCTTTTCCTGGACTGTGTCCAGAATCATCCCTAGGACCAGCAGACGTGTCGTCGGAACAACTGCGGTTTTGGAATATTTAGAATCCACCCGTGCTGTCGTAGAACTACTTGAGATAGTGCTACTCCGACCTCCAACTGTTCTCTGGACCTTGTTCTTATCAGGAGGTCGTCCATTTTCTTTGAAGACGAATCCTCCTTTCGGTCATTACCTTGGTAAGGACCCGGGGTGCCTTGGACAATCCAACGGCATCGTCTTGAAACTGATAGTGACAGTTCTGTACCACGAACCTGAGGTACCCTTGGTGAGAAAAGGCAAATTTTGGGACATGGAGGTAAGCATCCCTGATGTCCCGGGACACCATATAGTCCCCTTGTTCTTTGCTATCACTGCTCTGAGTGACTCCATCTGGATTTGAACCCTTGTAAGTGTTCAAATTTTTCAGATTTAGAATAGGTCTCACCTAGCCTTCAGTACCACCATATAGTGTGGAGTAATACCCCTTTCCTTGTTGTCGGAGGGGTAATTTTATTATCACCTGCTGGGAATACAGCTTGTGAATTGTTTTCAATACTGCCTCCCTGTCGGAGGGAGACATTGGTACAGCAGACTACAGGAACCTGCGAGGGGGGAAACCTCTCGACATTCCAATCTGTACCCCTTGGATACTACTTGTAGGATCCAGGGGTCCTGTACGGTCCCAGCGTCATGCTGAGAACTTGGTAGAAGCGGTGGAGGGCTTCTGTTCCTGGGAATGGGCTGCCTGCTGCAGTCTTCTTCCCTTTCCTCTATCCCTGGGCAGATATGACTCTTATAGGGACGAAAGGACTGAGGCTGAAAAGACGGTGTCTTTTTCTGCAGAGATGTGACTTAGGGTAAAAAACGGTGGATTTTCCAGCAGTTGCCCTGGCCACCAGGTCCCATGGACCGACCCCAAATAACTCCTCCCCTTTATACGGCAATACATCTTTGTGCCGTTTGGAATCTGCATCACCTGACCACTGTCGTGTCCATAAACATCTTCTTGCAGATATGGACATCGCATTTACTCTTGATGCCAGAGTGCAAATATCCCTCTGCGCATCTCGCATATATAGAAATGCATCCTTTAAATGCTCTATAGTCAATAAAATACTGTCCCTGTCAAAGGTATCAATATTTTTAGTCAGGGAATCCGACCAAGCCACCTCAGCTCTGCACATCCAGGCTGAGGCGATCGCTGGTCGCAGTATAACACCAGCATGTGTGTGTATACTTTTTAGGATATTTTTCAGCCTCCTATCAGCTGGCTCCTTAAGTACGGCCCTATCCGTAGATGGTACCGCCACTTGTTCTGATAAGCGTGTGAGCGCCTTATCCACCCTGAGGGGTGTTTCCCACCGCGCCTTAACTTCTGGCGGGAAAGGGTATACCGCCAATAATTTTCTATCGGGGGAAACCCACGCATCATCACACACTTCATTTAATTTATCTGATTCAGGAAAAACTACAGGTAGTTTTTTCACCTCACATATAATACCCTTTTTTGTGGTACTTGGAGTATCAGAAATATGTAACACCTCCTTCATTGCCCTTAACGTGTGGCCCTAAAAGAAAATACGTTTGTTTCTTCACCGTCGACACTGAAATCAGTGTCCGTGTCTGGGTCTGTCGACCGACTGAGGTAAATGGGCATTTTACAGCCCCTGACGGTGTTTGAGACGCCTGGACAGATACTAATTTGTTCGCCGGCCCTCTCATGTCGTCAACCGGCTTGCAGCGTGTTGACATTGTCACGTAATTTCCATAAATAAGCCATCCATTCCGGTGTCGACTCCCTAGAGAGTGACATCACCATTCAGGCAATTTGCTCCGCCTCCTCACCAATATTTTCCTCATACATGTCGACACACACGTACCGACATACAGCACACACATAGGGAATGCTCTGATAGAGGACAGGACCCACTAGCCCTTTGGGGAGACAGAGGGAGAGTTTGCCAGCACACACCAAAACGCTATAATTATCCAGGGACAACCTTTATATAAGTGTTCCTCCCTTATAGCATTTTAATATATATACATATCGCCAAATCAGTGCCCCCCCTCTCTGTTTTAACCCTGTTTCTGTAGTGCAGTGCAGGGGAGAGCATGGGAGCCTTCCCACCAGCCTTTCTGTGAGGGAAAATGGCGCTGTGTGCTGAGGAGAATAGGCCCCGCCCCCTTTTCGGCGGGCTTCTTCTCCGGAGTTTTAGATATCTGGCAGGGGTTAAATACATCCATATAGCCTCAAGGGCTATATGTGATGTATTTTTCGCCATACAGGTATTATACATTGCTGCCCAGGGCGCCCCCCCCCAGCGCCCTGCACCCTCCGTGACCGCTGTGTGAAGTGTGCTGACAACAATGGCGCACAGCTGCAGTGCTGTGCGCTACCTGATGAAGACTGAGAGTCTTCTGCCGCCTGGTTCCGGACCTCTTCATCTTCAGCGTCTGCAAGGGGGGTCGGCGGCGCGGCTCCGGGACGAACCCCAGGGCGAGCCCTGTATTCCGACTCCCTCTGGAGCTATGTCCAGTAGCCTAAGAATCCAATCCATCCTGCACGCAGGTGAGTTGAAAATCTCTCCCCTAAGTCCCTCGATGCAGTGAGCCTGTTGCCAGCAGGACTCACTGAAAATAAAGAACCTAAAAACTTTTTCTAAGTAACTCTTTAAGAGAGCCACCTAGATTGCACCCTTCTCGGCCGGGCACAAAAACCTAACTGAGGCTTGGAGGAGGGTCATGGGGGGAGGAGCCAGTACACACCATGTGATCCTAAAAGCTTGCTTTTGTGCCCTGTCTCCTGCGGAGCCGCTATTCCCCATGGTCCTGACGGAGTCCCCAGCATCCACTAGGACGTTAGAGAAAAGCTGTTACCCAGGAATTTTTATATATAGTTATTTTGGTGGTCATGGAGGATAAAAAAATTTTTAAAAGTTATTATAAAAATGTTATATCTCTAAAACAAGGATTAAAAGGAGCGCTTCATAGTGCAATATGTTTTTTATTCATAAAATAGATGTCGCACATCAATAAAAGAATTCTGGACAGAGTTTGCTTATACCTCTGATATCATCTCAGTGGACTAGAATACCACTTGGTTTCATTTAGATAGTCACCGGCAACCGCTCCATACATCCGTCTACCTCAGCGTCAGGACCTGGCACCGTGAGGTTTTCCCAGCACGTCGGGACACCGCTGCTTTGGGAGTCGTTCCGGGAGGTTGCAGACACGTCACCAGGTCACAATCCAACGCGTTTCATCATCGGACTTCCTCAGGGGGTTGGCCTGAGTGGCGATAACCCTGATTTGCCCAGATCACATTACAATTATACAACTTAACATAAAATTGATAAATTAAAAAGTATCCCTTTCTTGACATAGCTGAAAGTGATTTCCTTCCTCACGTTTTTTAGTAATTAAGACTTAAGAGTACGCCGTCTCTTGTATCTTGTATCCACAAACCTATGGCACTCAAATTGTTGCCTGTTAGTATTCTACTCTCAAAACAGAAGGAATTCATCAGTAGTTGCCTTCTAAGGGATACATTTTTTTACATAGTATCTATTTAGATAGTGGTTTTTAACCAATACATCCGGGTCTTGTTACATACAGATACATTGATTCAAGCTTTATATCATTTGTATAAGACTTATATAATATTTTCAAATACAGCGCTTTTTATCTATATTGTATCTAGCCACCGTAAAGCGACACTTTATTGGAACACAGAAACAGGAGAGTTAATCATTCAATAATAAAACACTGAAACAAACGAGTTAATCATTCAATATTACGAGTTCTCGGAAAAGGAGAGGATATCATAGACCGGGATAGCAGAAAAGGCTATATTTCAGAGAGCTATAATGCTTCAGAGAAAATGAGTATATTAAACTACCTACAGGTTCCTAGACATCCCCAATTTGTAAAATGAGTGTAATCCACCACTAGGTATTAAAGGAAAACCACAACTCAAGAGAGCAAATCCAAAGAATGCAGTAACACAATGATCATATTCCAGCTTCTATAATAGTTGCTGTCCTGGAGGGAACAGAAACAGATAACAAACAGACTAAAAGTACTCCTGGAGACTAGTAATCAGTGAACCCGTAAGCTTCCAATTGGCATAATCTATTTTATGAGTCTGTAATAAAGGGGGTGATTTCATAGTTTTCATTTAGTCCCCCCGGTGTCAGTGTATCTAACGTAATTATCGAAAACGTTTCCCTCTTTAGAGGTTTTTTATCTCTGTCCCCTCCTCTTAGATCTAGGGTTACATGCTCTATACCAGTGGTCTCCAACCTTAATTGTGGTGTGAGCTACTTTCGGAAAATGAAACCTCTGAAGGAGCTACCCCCTCCCCCCAATGCGCGTGCGTTCCTGCAAAAGTGGGTGTGGCCTCACAAAAGTGAGTGTGGCCTCACAACTACAAGTAATGCCCCCCCCCCCCGCATAGTGCCAGATACACAAATAATGCCCCTCAGCAGTGCCAGATGCACAAATAATGCCCTCAGCAGTGCCATATACACAAATAATGCCCCCTGCAGTGTCAGATACACAAATAATGCCCCTCAGCAGTGCCAGATACACAAGTAATGCCCTCAGCAGTGCCAGATACACAAATAATGCCCTCAGCAGCTCCAGATAGACAAATAATGCCCCTCAGCAGTGCCAGATACACAAATAATGCCCCCTGCAGTGTCAGATACACAAATAATGCCCCTCAGCAGTGCCAGATACACAAGTAATGCCCCTCAGCAGTGCCAGATACACAAATAATGCCCTCAGCAGTGCCAGATGCACAAATAATACCCCTCAGCAGTGCCAGACACACAAATAATGCCCTCAGCAGCTCCAGATAGACAAATAATGCCCTCAGCAGCTCCAGATAGACAAATAATGCCCCTCAGCAGTGCCAGATACACAAATAATGCCCCTCAGCAGAGCCAGATACACAAATAATGCCCCTCAGCAGAGCCAGATACACAAATAATGCCCCTCAGCAGTGCCAGATACACAAATAATGCCCCTCAGCAGTGTCAGATACACAAATAATGCCCCTCAGCAGTGCCAGATACACAAGTAATGCCCCTCAGCAGTGCCAGATGCACAAATAATACCCCTCAGCAGTGCCAGACACACAAATAATGCCCCTCAGCAGCTCCAGATAGACAAATAATGCCCCTCAGCAGTGCCAGATACACAAATAATGCCCCTCAGCAGAGCCAGATACACAAATAATGCCCCTCAGCAGAGCCAGATACACAAATAATGCCCCTCAGCAGTGCCAGATACACAAATAATGCCCCTCAGCAGTGCCAGATACACAAATAATGCCCCCCAGCAGTGCCAGATACACAAATAATGCCCCCCAGCAGTGCCAGATACACAAATAATGCCCCCCAGCAGTGCCAGATACAATGCCCCCACCAGTGCCAGATACAATTCCCCCAGCAGTGCCATTTAAAATGCCCCCCCCCCCCGCAGTGTCCGATACAGTGCCCCGCACAGTGTAAACCCTTGCTGGCTTCTTCTACTGCCGCCGGTGCTGCTCCTCCTGTATGAGGGACGGAAGGGGAGGAGAGCGTAGCGCGCCTCTCCTGTGAAGTCAGGAAAGTGGCTGCGGTGAGGCTGACAGTCTCAGACGGCGGCGGGCATGTCAAATATGGTGCCGGTAAGTGAGCCAATCAAAACTCGCGGTCCGGCAGCCAATTAGTTGCCGCCATTGCCGGTCCACGAGCTCTGATTGGCTGACGGCCGGCACCATATTAAAAATGAAGGGAGGAGGAGTGCCAGTGACTGGCCAAGCCCGTGCACTCTGTGAGCTACCGAAAATACTACGGCGAGCTACCGGTTGGAGATCACTGCTCTATACCTTTGAACTGCATTAGACTGGGATCACTATCTTGGAACTGTTTGAAATGCCGTGGCACACTGTGATCCGTAACCCCATTTTTTATATTTCATGTATGTTCCAGTATTCTCATTTTTTAGTTCCAGTTTAGTTTTACCGATATAGTGATACCCGCAAGGCCAAGTTAGCATATGTAGTGTTACAATTTATAAACGTTTTTATACTTTGCATTTTTGTGTTTCTGACTTGGGGGGTAATTCCAAGTTGATCGCAGCAGGATTTTTGATAGCAATTGGGCAAAACCATGTGCACTGCAGGGGAGGCAGATCTAACATGTGTAGAGAGAGTAAGATTTGGGTGGGTTATTTTGTTTCTGTGCAGGGTAAATAATGGCTACTTTATTTTTACACTGCAATTTAGATTGCAGATTGAACACACCCCACCCAAATCTAACTCTCTCTGCACATGTTATATCTGCCTCCCTGCAGTGCACATGGTTTTGCCCAATTGCTAACAAACTTGAAGCTGCGATCAACTCAGAATTACCCCCTTGATTTTGAAACTCTTTTGTCTTTTCACCCAGGGTGCAGATCTTACAGTGCCTACAGGTGAAGAAACCTTTTAACCCTTGCAGGAAATTATTCCCTTCTTTCTCTGATAGTTTTTTCAAGCAACTTTTTGACACATAGTATTGTATGTTATTTGCTTTTTTATAAATAATATCAGGCTTTTCTGGAAGATATGCGGCCAGAGCCCGGTCTAGTTTCAGGACATGGCAGTTTTTTCTAATAGTCCTTTCTATTTCTCTATTTTTAGTGTTGAATTGTGTTACGAAGGGACAGAAGGTTTCTTTCTTAGCTATATTTTCTACCTTTGTTTTTTTATGTCTATATTCAAGTAGCTCTCCTCTATTTCTTTCCTTTGCTTTTACTCTTGACTTTTCAATAAGGTTTGATGGATACCCACGTTCAAGAAACCGATCTACATATATCTGGGATTGTTCCTCAAATTTCTTAATGTCTGTACAGTTCCTTCTCAGTCTGGTAAATTGGGAAAACGGAAAATTGGTTTTCCACATTGGAAGATGGCAACTTGTAAATTCCAAGCAACTGTTACTGTCTACATTATTAAAATGAGTATAGGTTTCTATTTCCTGCTTCAATGGAAAATTCTCAGTACTTATTACCAGACCTAGAAATTCTATTTTAGTACTGTGTGTCACATGAGTACATTTCAGACAGGGGCGGATCCAGAAGAAAATGATAGGGGGGGCACCATGGAAGGGGCAAGTGTATTTGCGTGCGGCTTCGGTGCATGCGCTTCCAGAAATGGGGTATGTCCCCACTACAAGGGGCAGCGTGTGAGGGGCAGGGGGCAGCGTGTGAGGGGCAGCATGTGAGGTGCAGGGGGCAGCATGTGAGGGGCAGGGTGAAGGGGGCAGTGTGTGAGAGGCAGGGTGCAGGGGGAAGCGTGTGAGGGGCAGGGGGCAGTGTGAGAGGGTCAGGGTGCAGGGGGCAGGGTGTGAGGGGCAGGGGGCAGCATGTTAGGTGCAGGGGACAGCGTGTGAGGGACAGTGTATAGGGGGCAGTGTGTGAGAGGCAGGGTGCAGGGGGAAGCTTGTGAGGGGCACGGGGCAGCGTGTGAGGGGCAGGGGGCAGCGTGTGAGGGGCAGGGTGCAGGAGGCAGTGTGTGAGGGACAGGGGCCAGGAGGCAGCGAGTGAGGGGCAGGGTGTGGGGGCAGTGTGTGAGAGGCACATACCACCATATACTACATATAGACCGGATCGCCCCCCCCTTAGTGCCTGCCGCCGCCACAGCAGCAGCCGCACACACGTTAAAGGTAGCTGGCACAGGCTGGCAGCCGCGATACAGCAAACAGCATACTCACTGTGACAGGCTGATATACACAGTGAGTCACTGTCTCCGTCCTGCTGCTGCTGCCTCTGCGGCTCTGCCTGCTTTGATTGGCGCCTCTGTCTCCTCTCTGTGTGGCCGCTGGGGAGCCTGGGCTGGCTGGAAGTGAAATCCAGTCCACGCGGTCCAGGGTCCACCACTACGCGCTGCCTGACTCCTTAGCCTGTCCCGCAGCCCGCTCCGTCTCCCGGCCTCCGTGCGCTGCTGCCTGCTGGTCACATGCAGTGCAGCAGGAGAGGAGGAGGGAGGGAGGGCTGCACTCACTGTGGGCTTGAGCCGGCTCTGGTCCCAGCGGCAGCTGTCAAATCAGCGTGCGCTGACAGCCTGCTGGGGCCGGGCCGGCACAAATGGAAAAAAAAATCCTCTGCCCTGAGACTTAATGGGGGGGCACGGGCCCGAGTGGCCCCCCCCCCCTGGATCCGCCACTGATTTCAGATTATATTCGTTTACATTTATTTGTTCCATAAACCTCTCAAAGTTATTCACATCACCATTCCATATAGTATGTCATCTATAAATCTTTTAAACAGTACTAGATGATCTTGCATGGGTCCTATCAGGGTGTTCATTTCCCAATCACCCAAGTACAAATTTGCCTATTATACTATAAATTCCTTATTATATTACAATGCATAATGAATTGGAACCCCTCTATCCTATTTTATTTGGCTGCATGTTGCTGGAACATTGGGAATGTTGATAGAGAGGTACCGCACGCATGCGCTGTCCCCAGGACCAGTAGCGGATCTTGCCACGAGCAAGCAGGTCTTTTGCCCGGGGCGCCGCCTCCCGGAGGGCGCCGCACCAGGGCTAGATCCGCTGCTGCTGTGCCCCCCGCTGCCGCTGGCCGCTGTGAAGGGAAACTACGTCTAGTTTCCCTTCGTGGAGAGGTCCTTTACTGTGCGGTGCGCGATGACATCATTGCGCACCGCACATTTCAGAGCGCTACAGTAGTCTGTACAGGGGGCTAAATGACCACGCCCCCTGTACGAAGCCACACCCCCTATTGCCGCCCGGGGCGCACAGAGCCCCAGAACCGGCCCTGCCCAGGACCCGGCTGTGCTCTAGCAGAGATTGCACGAGTCATGGAGCTGATGCTGGAGCAATATATAGCAGGATGAGGAGCTGTGCTGGGGGGGAGATACAGATGATAACCAGGTCTGGCTGGTCTTTACTGTGTTGAATCATGGTGCCTCAGCACTGCACAGGTAGCCCAGGTGCAGCAGAAGGGTCCTGATATATTACAGTATTACTGTATAGTATACATTGCATATACAGTGTATACTATATTCAGTGTGTATGCAGTGTGTTATTGCTGGTCTATCACTTGTATGACAGTTTAGGGCCCTGACACCAAGGACCCAGAGCAGCTGTTCCCCTCTGCATCTCTCCTTCTCCTTCTGCAGCATTGGTTGGGAGGGCTTAGGATCAATTTTGTTGGTAGGAGCCCCTACACCCTGCCATGGGGCCCCCACAAGCCTTCATCTGGCCCTTGTTGTAAAGGTGCATACAGACGGTGAGATCCTCTGCTATGCCCCATTTTGACTATGCGATTTCCCTTCAACTCCCCCAGAGCCCAGATAGCACAGATTTTGACTATCTGTATAGATGGAGCCTCGCTCATCTAGGCTTCTCTGCTGCACCTAGGCGCACCAAGGCTTATTAGCATAAACCTTTCATCTATTGTTCTCAGCTGCAATACAATACAGAGAGAACAATACAGCAGGGGATTAAGGGGGTCATTCCGAGTTGTTCGCTCGCTAGCAGTTTTTAGCAGCCCTGCAAACGCTATGCCGCTTCCCACTGGGAGTGGTTTTTAGCTTAGCAGAAGTGCGAACGAAAGGATCGCAGAGCGGCTACAAAGTTTTTTAGTGCAGTTTTAGAGTAGCTTCGGACCTACTCAGCGCTTGCGATCACTTCAAACACGCCCTGCGTTCGCCCAGCCACGCCTGCGTTTTTCCTGGCACGCCTGCGTTTTTCCGAACACCTCCTGAAAACGGTCAGTTGACACCCAGAAACGCCCTCTTCCTGTCAATCACTCTGCGGCAGCCAGTGCGACTGAAATGCTTTGCTAGACCCTGTGCAAAACGACATCGTTTGTTGTGTCCGTACGGCGCGCGTGCGCATTGTGCCGCATGCGCAGAACTGCCATTTTTTAGCCTGATCGCTGCGCTGCAAACAAATGCAGCTAGCGATCAACTCAGAATGACCCCCTATGTACGATGTTGACTAAGTGCCAATTTTGATTATACTTTGTACTAGATAGTACACTAGATAGTCAAGATTGACTTGCCTGCACAGTCTATCTAGCCTTACGATACCAACCGCGCGGGGGCGCGCATCGGGATCGAATCAGTATCGCAAGCTGCCTAACACTTTCCAATTTGCACTAATTTTCCTTCCAATTTTGACTATATAGTCAAAATGGAAAGTGTACACATCTTAAGAAGGATCCCATATAGACAGTGAAAGGGATCAGGCTAAACAGGCCTATTGTACTTTTCCTAAGCAGGACTCCATTTAACAACATTTAGGGACAGATGTACTAAGCCTTAAAAGTAATAAAGTGGAGAGTGATAAAATGCCAGCCAATCAGCTCCCAACTGCCAAGTAACAGGCCCTGTTTGAAAAATGACAGGAGCTGATTGGCCTGTAGTTTATCACTCTCCATTTTATCATTTTTCAAGTCTTAGTACATCTGACCTTTAAAATTGTCAGTGAGAGAGATACGTTCTGCCTAATCTGTCTCTCCTAACAACAATCCTCATACAAAGAGCTAGCAATATAAAGATGTGTACACGGTATCTGGTCTCTAGGTCGACAGTATAAAGGTCACCACTATTGGTCGACATGCATTAGGTCAATGTGGACAAAAGGTCGACATGACAGTGGTCAACACAGCATATGGTTCACATGAATTTTTGTGATTTTTTTTAATTTGTAAAACTTTTTCACGTGACCTACGATTGGGAATGGTAACCTGTGCTGTGCAAAGCAGTAGTAGAGCGGGGCACCTTGCCCGAAGCATGGCGAGTGAAGCAGTACACTAATTGGGGGTCCATGTGTTAAAACGTGAAAATTGATACCCCAAAAACCTTTAAAAAAAACACACATCATGTCGACCTTTTTCATGTGTCGACTATTTTCTTGTCGACCTTTTGCATGTGTTGACCTTGCGTCACTTATACATGTTACCTGGGCAGCTCAGGTGAGCAGTATGTCTCAGAACAAGGGGTGGAGGGGAGAAGTCCCAGAGCAGCACACCTGCGTCGGCACCTGCGCATGCCTACTGCTCTGCCTGACAGGCATAGGCAAACTAGGCAAATGCCTAGGGCATTTGGTATGCCTGGGGGCACCAGCAGCTCCTGCTGATTAAAATGATATGCGGCATGCCTATATTCTGTGTGTAGCATTTCATATGCAGATGCAGCCACAGTTGCACACAGTATATAGGCATGCTGCATATCATTTTAATCAGCAGAAGCTGCTTGTGCAGCCTAGCCACATAGCAATGCAAATAAGATGCATTTTCATCAAAAAAAGGCGCCCAACGTCAGCAGTGCTGCCAGCTGACTCACGCCAGGCATCTTCTGCTGCATGGCGTATTGAGGCAAGATGTATGAGGACACATCTGTATCCTAGCAGAGGCAGAGGTCACAGTGTTAGCGGCCATGTGAGTGCTGTGTGTGAGTGGGCTGGTTGTGCAGTAGTGTTCGACATAAGGGGCATTATGCGTGTCATGTGTATAAATGCATTAATAATGTGCAGCAAATGTTTAAGGGGCACTATGTGTGTCATTATATGTATAAGGGCATTAATAATGTGCAGTATATGTGTAAGGGGCATTATGCGTATAAGGGCATTAATAATGTGTGTCATATGTGTAAGGGGCATTACTGTGTAGTATTATGTGTATAAAGGTATTACTAATGTGTGGCATTACTGTATGTGTATAAGGTGCTCTACTGTGTGGTGTAACATATAGAAAAGGCACTAGGGTGTGGTGTAATGTGAATAAAGAGCAATAAGGTGTGGTGTAATGTGAAAAAGGAGCCATTCAGTGTGATGTAATGTGAATAAGGGGCACTATCATATGGTAAAATGCGAATAAAGTTGCAGTACTGCGTGCCGTAATTTGAATTGGGGGTACTATTGTGTGGCCATGCCCCTTGCCAGCAAAAACACACCTCTTTTTGGGCTGAATGTGCACTGTTCCTATTTAAAATATAGGTGTAGGAACACCAAAATAAGGACTGTTATGGGTGAGGGGTGATAGTGCAGGGTAATGGGCCTAATTCAGATCTGTTCACTATCTAGCGTTTTTTCTCTGTGCAGCGATCAGGTAACTACTGCGCATGCATATGCACCGCAATGCGTAGGCGCGGCGTATGGGTACAAAGCGGATCGTTGCTGTGCACTGGTTCTAGCGAAGAATCCATTCGCACAGCCGATCGCAAGGTGATTGACAGGAAGAAGGCGTTTATGGGTGTCAACTGTCCGTTTTCTGGGAGTGGTAGGAAAAACGCAGGCGTGTCGAGGCGTTTGCAGGGCGGGTGCCTGACGTCAATTCCGGACTCGAATAGGCTGAAGTGATCGCAGCGGCTGAGTAAGGTCAGAGCTACTCAGAAACTGCACAAAATGTTTTTGTACCGCTCAGCTGCACACGCGTTCACACACTTGCAAAGCGAAAATACACTCCCCTATAAGCGGCGACTATCTGATCGCAGCGCTGCACAAAATAGCTAGCGAGCGAACAGATCTGAATTAGGCCCTATATGCGGAACTAGTGGCGGTGCTAGGGGGCACCAGCCAAAAACTTGCCTAGGGCATCATATTGGTTAGAGCCGGCTCTGCTGCCTGACATACTGTAGCCTGTAATTATGCATGGTGATAGTGCGTCATTTGGGGTGCGTGGCCTCATGGAAGCCCCTCATTTATGTCACTATGGGGGTGGAGCCTCATGGGAAGTCCCCTGGTTACATCACTATGGGGGGTGCCCAGCGTTGCCGCAGATGCCACGCTGCCCCCGGAGACTCTGGCTGCACTGCCGGCTCCTTCTTAGTGACAGGAGCTGGGCGCTGCAGGATAAAGACACGCCAGGGGTGTAAATACAAGAGGCAATAGAGGCAGTTTGCCTCCAGGAGGCAGCCCTGAACCAGGCAACATGATCTCCTCCAGAGAGGTAAGTACGGCAGAGAGGTAAGTACTGTAGGTGTATTACACATCCCATGATTCTCAGCAGACTGCGTAAGTGCCGCACCATGCACACACACCTTGAAGGAGGATACGGTAACTGCCGGTGGTTACTGTCTCCAGGGAGAGTCACAGGAGTCCCGTGGGCTGGAGGCTGACTCCCACGTGTGTGAGGCGTGCAGACAGTGATGGGGTGTCTGTATCAGACAGATCTGCTTCACAGAGCGCAGGGTGGGTGTAACTGGCGACACTAATGATGACACCTGAGCAAAGCCGGATTAAGGCTATGTGGGGGGCCCGGGGGGGCCCCTAATAAATAGGCAGGCAGATGAGTTATATCAAGATATATATATATATATTGTGACAAGAACACTGGGATAGTGTTTGAGGGCAGGTATATTTGTCCCAGGTTCTTGTCTTACATGTTTTAGAAAATGTTAACTTCTAGGAAAAATGCTTTTTGTTTTGTCTGAACCTTTTCAGTTTGCTGTAAAAGCTGGGTAAAGGCTCTGAGAGAGAGATAAGGCGAGTTCTAGACATTGGGCCCAGTTCGGGTCTTTGGCCTCACAGAGGGCTAATCAGGGTTTCAGCTGTGTAAGAGTGATATAGTGCTTCTAACCTGATTAGTATGGGCAGACTGCCTGGGAAGGCTGCAGGATCTGTGTGTGAGAGACACGCTTTCTGATGCAAGTAAGCTATACAGTATGTACTGAAGAACTCTGTGTTTTGTTTAGTGACAGTTAGGAACATCTTATGTTTAGTTAGTGCCGGACAGGCAAGGTATTTTTATTTTGGGGTTTGTTTTATTTTCTGTTTCAATAAAACTGGCCGGGGTCAGTTGTACCAGAAACTGGACTTGTGTTGTTCCTCAAACTGCTGCGTGCTGCCATATTCCCCAGGAAAAGGCACCTTGCACCCCTACAGTGTTACAACTTGGTGGAGAATGCGAGCAGGCCGTTCTGCGCATAAGTGAAAGCAGCAGCTTTGTGAGGCCTGCAGAAAACGGTGGTTTATGCAGATACAGCCCAGTGTGAAGTTACTGAGACTCACCCCTGAGGGTTTGATATATGTCCTGGGTGAAAGCAGCTGCAAAGCCGCCTGAAAAATCTGTTGACATGGAGGATCTGCTTAAAGCCTTGCTGCAAGCTACAGCGGCTCAGCAGGAGGCCAACCGACAGCAGCAGGTGGCAATGGAGGAAAATTGGAGACTACAGCAGGAGGCCAACAGACAGCAGCAGGTGGCAATGGAGGAAAATATAAGACAGCAGCAGGTGGCAATGGAGGAAAATAAGAGACAACAGCAGGCAGTTGTTGATGAACTTTACAGGCAACAGCGTCAGGATAGAGAGGCCTTAGCAGAAGTGGTGCAGAGACTTGCAGCTCGGGTTGGAGATGTGGCCGTCAGTGCTCCAACCAGCTCTAGTTCTATACGAGCCAGTCACTTCCTGCAGAAAATGACAGAGGCTGATGATGTGGAGGCCTATCTGACCACGTTTGAAAGGACTGCCGAGCGTGAGAACTGGCCGAAAGCACAGTGGGCCAGTCTGCTGGCACCTTTCCTGTCAGGTGAGCCCCAAAAAGCTTACTTTGATTTAAGCCCTGCTGAGGCTCGGGACTATGATAAACTAAAGACTGAGATCCTGACCCGCCTGGGAGTCACGCTGTCAGTACGAGCACAACGGGTGCACCGTTGGCTGTACGCCATGGAGAAGCCTCCGCGCTCCCAGATGCACGACCTTATTCAGCTAACAAAAAAATGGCTGCAGCCAGAGACATTAACTGGTCCCCAGATGGTGGAAAGAGTCGTCATGGACCGCTACTTGAGATCTTTGCCCATGGTCCTGCGCAAGTGGGTGAGCCATGGAAACCCGGGTACTGCTGACCAATTAGTGGACATGGTAGAGAGGTATTTGGCAGCAGAGGAACTACTGATGACCACCCAGCAACCCATAGATCCTCGACAGCGCCCTTCAGTAAAGACTGGTAAGACTGTTCCGTGGGAAAACGTTGCTGGGCGGTTAAGAGAACGCAAGGCTGGAGAGACTGTAAACACTGGCCCTGGAAACAGGCCAATGGGGCTAGAACGGTCTATGCTGCCCAAATGGGTTGATAATCGTGTGGTTAAATGTTTTAGGTGTGGTATGCCAGGTCATGTTATTGCCAATTGCCCAGTCACGCAAGAACCCATGCAATGTGATGCTGCCTTTGAATGTCGCAGAATGTCTTTCTTTGCTAGGTTAGCCTGTACTGTGGTACCTTCACCTGAGCTGGAAAAACAAATGTGTGATGTGTTCTTAGAAGGTAACCGGGTAGAGGCCTTGCTAGATTCAGGAAGTTTAGTTACCCTCGTGAAAGCTGGGTTAGTGAACCCCTTAAAGGTCCAGCAAATACCTATTGGGGTAACTTGCATACATGGGGATACCCAATATTATGCCACTGCTGAGGTGAATATAGAGACTTGTTGTGGGTCAGCAATGGTTAAAGTGGGACTGGTCCCTACCTTGGTGCATGAGGCCATAATAGGGAGGGATTTTCCTCATTTTTGGAAACTGTGGGAATCACGGTTATCAACAGATGTGAGAAGTAAAAAGCCAGTTGATGATAATACCGGTGATTTTATGGATGTACGTGGGTCTTCGGAACTTTCTGGCCCTTTGCCTTTTGCTAGTTTGGCTGGGGAAGTGACAGATGGGGAGTCCAGTGAGGACCCTCTTGCCGGGAACAGAGACATAGTAGTTAGAACTGAAAGCGTGCCTGACCTGGAGGTAAAGAAGGATCTGTTTGCGTCTGAACAGTTAAAGGATCCTACCTTAATAAAGGCTAGAGAGAATGTTAAGATTGTTAATGGGGAACCTGTGGTACCAGGTGACAGGGTTACGTATCCCCACATGGCCATCTGTAATGAGCTCTTGTACCACATTGTCAAAAGGGGTGAGGATGTGGTGGAACAGCTGGTAGTTCCCCAGCCTTATCGGAGAACGGTACTAGATTTAGCTCATAGTCACGTTACCGCAGGACATTTAGGGGCAGAAAAAACCACTGAAAGAGTTTTACAAAGGTTCTTTTGGCCAGGGGTTTATAAAGAAGTGTCTGAATATTGTTCTTCCTGTCCTGAATGCCAGTATCATGCCCCTAGACCCCATTTCAGGAGCCCACTAGTTCCCATGCCTATTATAGAGGTCCCGTTTGACAGAATAGCCATGGATCTCGTGGGGCCCTTGTTAAAGTCTGCTCGGGGCCATCAGTATATCCTGGTAATTATGGACTATGCCACTCGATATCCTGAGGCTGTCCCTTTACGCACTATCACAACCAAGGCGATAGCTAGGGAGCTGGTGCAGGTATTTAGTAGAGTGGGAATACCAAAAGAAATTTTGACTGACCAAGGTACTCCATTTATGTCAAGGATCATGAAAGAATTGTGCAAGTTATTTAAGGTCACTCACCTCAGGACGTCCATCTACCATCCCCAAACTGACGGGTTGGTGGAAAGGTTTAATAAAACATTAAAAAGTATGTTAAAAAAGGTTGTTGAGAGAGATGGGAAAAACTGGGATTGTTTGTTGCCCTACTTGTTAATGGCCATCAGAGAAGTTCCTCAGTCCTCTACGGGGTTTTCTCCATTTGATTTGTTGTATGGTAGACACCCCAGAGGGCTGTTGGATGTTGCCAAAGAGACGTGGGAAGGACAGCCCACTCCTTATAGAAGCGTTATTGAGCATGTAACACAAATGCAGGATAGGATTGCAGCCGTGGTACCTGTTGTCAGAGAGCACATGGAACAGGCCCAAAGTGCTCAACAGAGGGTCTATAACCGGAGTGCCAAGATACGGGAATTTGCTCCTGGAGATAGAGTTCTTGTTTTGGTACCCACTGTGGAAAGCAAATTCCTAGCTAAATGGCAGGGTCCATTTGAGATTAGGGAAAAAGTGAATGAGGTTAATTACAAAGTATACCAGCCGGGAAAGAGAAAACCCGAACAGATCTACCATGTTAACTTAATCAAACCCTGGAAAGATAGGTTGTCTCTGTCAGCGGAGCCTTGCCCTTCGGTGTCTTCACCCCGGTTGCTTCCCGCAGTGAAGGTGTCAGAGACATTATCAGCTGATCAGAACAATCAGGTTAAAGAATTTCTCATCCAAAATAGGGAGGTATTTTCAGAGCTGCCTGGCCGAACGACCATAATAAAACATGACATTGTCACAGAACCAGGGGTCAGGGTTCATTTAAAGCCATATAGGATTCCTGAAGCTCAGCGAGAAGCTATTTCTAAGGAAGTTAAAACCATGTTAGAACTTGGAGTCATAGAGGAGTCTAACAGTGAGTGGTCCAGTCCCATAGTGCTCATCCCGAAGCCCGACGGTAGCATACGCTTCTGTAATGACTTTCGTAAGTTAAATGAGGTGTCCAAGTTTGACGCATACCCCATGCCCCGTGTGGATGAGCTTGTAGAAAGGCTGGGAACAGCCAGGTTTCTCACCACATTGGACCTGACCAAAGGTTACTGGCAAATACCTTTATCTGATAGCGCCAAAGAAAAAACAGCCTTTTCGGTTCCGGAGGGGCTGTACCAGTATAAGATGTTACCCTTTGGGTTGCATGGGGCTCCAGCAACCTTTCAACGGGCGATGGATAAAATTTTGAGGCCCCATAGAAAATATGCAGCTGCCTATTTGGATGATGTGGTAATTCACAGTACAGACTGGGGGTCACATTTGGTTAAAGTACAAGCAGTACTGGACTCAATCAGAGAGGCAGGGTTAACTGCTAACCCAAAGAAGTGCTGCCTCGCAATGGAGGAGGTCAAATACTTGGGCTTCACCATAGGCAGAGGTCTGATTAGGCCCCAATTGAATAAAGTTGATGCTATTCAAAACTGGCCTCGTCCAGTGAATAAAAAACAGGTAAGGGCTTTTTTGGGAATTACTGGGTACTATAGACGGTTTATTCCTAATTTTGCGACCACAGCGGTGCCGTTGTCAGACCTTACCAAAGGGAAGCAGTCAAATGTGGTGAAATGGAACCCTGATGCAGAAAAGGCGTTCCAAGCGTTAAAAGTGGCTTTGTGTTCACAACCGGTGTTGATAACACCAGATTTTTCAAAAGAATTTGTGGTACAGACAGATGCCTCAGAGGTAGGGATAGGTGCTGTGCTGTCCCAAACCAGAGATGGGGACGAACACCCTATCATTTATTTGAGTAGGAAACTCAATGAGCATGAAAAAAGGTATGCCATTGTGGAAAAGGAGGCTTTGGCCATTAAGTGGGCACTAGATACCTTGAGATATTACCTCTTGGGTAGACAATTCAGACTAGTGACAGACCATGCCCCTTTAAAATGGATGCATGTAAATAGAGGCAAGAATGCTCGTGTAACTAGATGGTTTCTAGCGTTGCAGGACTTTAAGTTTACTGTCGAACATAGACCGGGAACACAATTGGCCAACGCAGATGCATTGTCTCGCATCTTCTGTTTGGGGGCTACAAGTGTTCCGGCCCCTAGGTCGAAACAGGGGAGGGGGATATGTGACAAGAACACTGGGATAGTGTTTGAGGGCAGGTATATTTGTCCCAGGTTCTTGTCTTACATGTTTTAGAAAATGTTAACTTCTAGGAAAAATGCTTTTTGTTTTGTCTGAACCTTTTCAGTTTGCTGTAAAAGCTGGGTAAAGGCTCTGAGAGAGAGATAAGGCGAGTTCTAGACATTGGGCCCAGTTCGGGTCTTTGGCCTCACAGAGGGCTAATCAGGGTTTCAGCTGTGTAAGAGTGATATAGTGCTTCTAACCTGATTAGTATGGGCAGACTGCCTGGGAAGGCTGCAGGATCTGTGTGTGAGAGACACGCTTTCTGATGCAAGTAAGCTATACAGTATGTACTGAAGAACTCTGTGTTTTGTTTAGTGACAGTTAGGAACATCTTATGTTTAGTTAGTGCCGGACAGGCAAGGTATTTTTATTTTGGGGTTTGTTTTATTTTCTGTTTCAATAAAACTGGCCGGGGTCAGTTGTACCAGAAACTGGACTTGTGTTGTTCCTCAAACTGCTGCGTGCTGCCATATTCCCCAGGAAAAGGCACCTTGCACCCCTACAGTGTTACAATATATATATATATATATATATATATATATATATATATATATATATATATATATATATATCTCTCTCCATATATATTTATATCTATAAATTATATATCTCTTATATATTAGCCCAATGTGACTCTGTGCCTGGGCCTCTAACGCTGGGTGGAGTCACAGAGCTGGGCGGAGACATCTACTCCGGCCCTGTGCCACTGCCAGCCCAACACTACCTACACATAGGACTATTTACAACGGGAGCAGCAGCCACAGATTCCGGCCACCATCCCCAGAGAGAAGCCACCAGTGGACGGACGCAGCACCGTGACCGGTAACCATGCACCCCTCCTTTGGTTTCCCCGCAACACACAGCCACCTACACCCCACCTGACACCCACACCATTGAACCCGCCCTCCGCAAAACCCCAGCACCAGCTCCCACATCCTCCCACTAACGGGACACGTAGCCCGGGAGCCGCCGTCCGCACAACGGATGAGGACACCCACCAACCACACCACCTCACCGACCGCCACATACATAGCCACAGCAGCGCGTTTGATAACAGCGTACACTGTACTACTCACTAAGCCCAAGAGCCGACCAGCAGCCCCCATGTATCCGGCAGCCCGACCAAACACAGGTTAGTGGCTGGGAGTGGAACAGTCAGGAGCTCTATCACCGTCCCGTGCTTTTTGTGCTGCAGCACGGAAACACTGCGGCTCTAATACACAGGCTCACGTCTGAACAAAGAATTTTCATCGTTGAAGTGATCGGAGTGTGATTGACAGGAAGTGGGTGTTTCTGGGCGGAAACTGACCGTTTTCTGGGAGTTTGCGGGAAAACGCAAGCGTGCCAGGAAAAAACGCGGGAGTGTCTGGAGAAACGGGGGAGTGGCTGGCCGAACGCAGGGCGTGTTTGTGACGTCAAACTAGGAATGAAACGGCCTAAGGTGATCGCAGTGTAGGAGTAAGTCTGGAGCTACTCAGAAACTGCTAAGAATTTTCTATTCGCAATTCTGCTAATCTTTCGTTCGCTATTCTGCTAAGCTAAGATTCACTCCCAGAGGGCGGCGGCCTAGCGTGTGCAATGCTGCTAAAAGCAGCTAGCGAGCGAACAACTCGGAATCACCCCCATGGTTTTGCTGCGATCAGATCTGAATTAGGCCCTAAGTCCTCCTGGCTGGGATAGTGGATGGAATCCGGGAGGCTGGAGGGCTCCCTGACATTCTGAAGAAAATCCGGACACTCAGGAGAGTAGGAAGCTGTGACTAAGGGGGACATGTACTAAACAGTGATAATAGTGGAGAAGTGAGCCATGGCAATCAATCAGCATTGACATAACATTTATAATTTGCAGACTATATCTTCTCTGGCGATCAGCTTTGCCGCACAGGTGTATCCCCTGGTGATAGATGCATAGCAGAAACGGTGACGTTTCCAGGGTGCGCATACCTTAATAAAATAAAGACAAGTGCACGCAGATAGCACGGAATTGAAGGATCAATCTAATCATAAAAAACATCCACACTTTGACCTCTGATGTAAAAATAGCAGAGAAGACGTAAAAGTGGGATGGTCCGGCAATAAAGTCATAATAGATAACAGTCAATCACTGTTCCGTCAGTTGTTGCACTGATCTGTCGGTGAAAGGATCGCTACGTGTTACTGGGAACTATTCGCAGGGACACCGCAGACAGCAGACCTTGGAGATGACAGCTGCAGTGACCGCCGTACTCCTGGCTCTTGTGGCCCTTCTACAAGGCAAGTGTCTCCTTAGGATACAGACTCATTTTGCATGGGCCTCTGTAATATTGTCACCAGAAAACTGTCTACACAGTGTAGCATTTTTCTAACAAAATGACTTTACACATTATAAAATACAAATATAATTGGGGCACTAATTATCATAAAATAATTTATGCATAAAACCCTTAAATCATTCATTGAGCAGAAAATTAACAAAATTAAGATGAATACAGATGTGTACACTAGGCGGTAGATTTACTAAAGCTTCTGAAAATTAAAAGTGGTGCAGTTGCTTGTAGCAACCAATAAGATTCTACGTTTCATTTCTCTATTGCATCCTAGACAATGACAGACAGAATCTGATTGGTCATTTTGGCCAATACGATCGCTTTTAATTTTTAGAAGCTTTATCACCCTAGCGTCTATACGCCCTACGGCGTGAGGCACCTGGCACATCTGAGACTGATAGCGTGCCAATTTTTTTTTTTAGTCTTGCATCTTATTTGTATTTCACAGTGCACTTCGACTACAATGGCATCTCACCCTCCGGATTCTGCCTCCCTGATGCTTATTTCAGTGTCATTTCCTCTGAGGCGGAAATGTTTATATACCATATATTTGTCCTACATTATTCTGTACTGGAAGTCGCTGTTTTCTTGTCTTGCTCCTTTGCCTTTGCATATGTACTCTGGGGGTAATTCCAACTTGATCGCAGCAGGATTTTTGATAGCAATTGGGCAAAACCATGTGCACTGCAGGGGAGGCAGATAAAACATGTGCAGAGAGAGTTAGATTTGGGTGGGGTGAGTTAAATCTGCAATCTAAATTGCAGTGTAAAAATAAAGCAGCCAGTATTTACCCTGCACAGAAACAAAATAACCCACCCAAATCTAACTCTCTCTGCACATGTTATATCTGCCTCCCCTGCAGTGCACATAGTTTTGCCCAACTGCTAAAAAATTTCCTGCTACGATCAACTTGGAATTACCCCCTCTGTTAGGCGCTGCAGAACCCTTGTGGCCCCATATAAATAAACGATAATAATAATAATTGTTCTATCCCCAAATCTCATCACAATAATTGTTACTATAGTATGTACATAAGCAGAGGTGCACCAAGGAATAACGTTGAACATAAAAATACCACAAGACAAAGTGATCTTATATAGGGCACTCGCAGACTGATCAAAATACCAGCTGCAACAAAAAGTTATAGTAAAGTCCTCTAGGAATTAAAAAATGATAACATAAACAAAATAAAAGTTATGTTTTCAATCCTTAGAGGGCTTTACCGTAACTTTATGTTATACTGGTATTTTTGACCCGTCTGTGAGAGCCTTATATAAGAATACTGTGGGTGGGATGTATCATGTGTTGCGTATTGCATGCGATGGGTGTAGTATGGTATGCCGGTGGTCGGGCTCCCGGCGACCAGCATACCGGCGCCGGGAGCCTGACCGCCGGCATACCGACAGTGTGGCGAGCGCAAATGAGACCCTTGCGGGGCACGGTACGCTATTTTATTCTCCCTCCCGGGGGGTCGTGGACCCCCACGAGGGAGAATAAGTGTCGGTATGCCGGCTGTCGGGATCCCGACAGCCGGCATACTGAAGACCACCCGCATGCGATACATCTTGCTACTTATCGCATATGCAGTGTTTATTAATGACATATTCCTGAATAAATGCAAATAAAAATGCAAGGGGCTTATGACCTGGGAGCCTAACAGCACATGCTCAGTCATCAGTGTAAGCCGCAGAGAGAGGGGGGGGGGGGGGGGGGCAGAGAGGGGTCCTTCAGATCCCTTTCCTGGGAATTCTGTGTAAAGAGGCCTATAGGCTCCTATATGCAATGCCATGTATAGATCTAATACAAGCTCCAGAAAGTTTTGATTTTCAGAGTTTTTGTCGCATTGTGCCCCTAGAACATCCCGCCCCATCTTTTGGGAGCTATGGGGGTCATTCCGAGTTGATCGCTAGCTGCATTCGATCGCTGGGCAGCGATGAGGCAAAAAAATGGCACTTCTGCGCATGCGTATGCAGCGCAATGCGCACGCGCGACGTACTATTACAACGAACGATGTCGTTTCACACAGGGTCTAGCGAAGCTTTTCAGTCGCACTGCTGACAGCAGAGTGATTGACATGAAGAGGGCGTTTCTGGGTGTCAACTGACCGTTTTCAGGGAGTGTTCGGAAAAACGCAGGCATGCCAAGAAAAAAGCAGGCGTGGCTGGGCGAACACAGGGCGTGTTTGTGACGTCAAAACTGGAACTGAACAGTTTGAAGTGATCGCAAGCGCTGAGTAGGTCTGAAGCTACTCTGAAACTGCACAAAATTATTTTGTAGTCGCTCTGCGATCCTTTCGTTCGCACTTCTGCTAAGCTAAAATACACTCCCAGTGGGAGGCGGCATAGCGTTTGCACGGCTGCTAAAAACTGCTAGCGAGTGATCAACTCGGAATGGCCACCAATATCTTATACGTCACTGGAAAAATTTATATCATTAACTTGATAAATAATAAATAATACTTGACTGAAATGATTCTTCCTATGTCTCTGTAGTATTCCAAGTCTCAGAAGCGGCTGACCTCCCACCATGTAAGTATTCATACCTCTAATCTGACAGAATGATCTACAGACCTGTGATAATGAGTATATATACAGTATATGCTGGTAAAGGATCACATATACAATTAAAGTATATAGCTTGTAGCTAATAATTCACCTTCTTAAATGCGTAAAGACTTTTGTCACGTGGTATAAGCTCCTATCTTGTTTACAGCTTTTCCAAAGGATCATCACAATACATTGTATCTCTCGTACGCATTCTGTGACCTTCATCTCCTCCCATCATTCTGCGTCAGAACACGGGAACTTTGGAACTTGGGAAAAATATTCCTATGTAATATAATTGTATTGCTGGTGACGGGTTGGGCATAATCTATCACCCCATTCTTCCCAGCGGTGCAAGTATGCGGGTATGGGTGGGTACGGCGTACCCTTAAGAATTTTGCCGTTGGTACGCCGTATCCACACCGATGGGCCGCCGCTCGCTACCGCTGATGTGAGGGGAGGAAAGCGCAGCCTGCTTCATGAATACCTGGCACTGTGGGGGGCAATGTATATCTGGCACTGTGGGGGGCAATGTATATCTGGCACTGTTGTAGGCAATGTATATCTGGCACTGTGGGGGCAACGTGTATCTGGCACTGTGGGGTATTCGTGTATCTGGCACTGTGGGGCAACGTGTATCTGGCACTGTGGGGCATTCGTGTATCTGGCACTGTGGGGCATTCGTGTATCTGGCACTGTGGGGCAACGTGTATCTGGCACTGTGGGGGTCATATGTGTATCTGCCCCTCCCCCATATGTGTATCACGCCCACATTTCCATTGGCCACGCCCCATATGGCATTTGTCCACACCCATTTTTTGACGCGCGCACACAGTACCTGTAAGACATTTTTTCTACTTGCACCACTGATTCTTCCCCACCACATTTTATGGGGGTCTCGCTGTCTATCGAGCCTGTGGCTAGCTGCTCCTTCTAGCGCCTCTTGGCAGAACCTTTGGGGCTCCCAGGAAAGTGCTGCTATTCACCGCTAGTCTCTCATCCACAAGTCCAGGTGTAAAGCCCATTCTCATGTCCTATCATTTTGTTTCTCCAGTAAAATGTCAACACGGAGGAGTCTATGATGGAATTAAATGCATCTGTGCAAACAATATGGAGGGCCCATCATGTGAAAACATCGAAGATAAAGTCTCTATAGGTGAGTTGGTTAATGCAGAATATTCAGGTACAGCAGAACCATCTCAGTCCTCCCCAGAAATGTACACTTATATATGATAGTAATCATTTTATTAGTGTCTTTTTTAGTGAGAAACATGTCTGTCATCTCATTACTTCTGCTAGTGTTATACAGATGGAGCCCTCCTCATCTATTCCTTTAATAGGATAAACTGAGCCAGGGCAGTCGGACTTAATCCCCTGCTGTATTGTTCTCTCTGTATTGTATTGCAGCTGAGAACAATAGATGAAAGGCTTATGCTAATAAGCCGTGGTGCACCTAGGCACAGCAGAGAAGCCTAGATGAGCAGGGCTCCATCTGTACACCTTCTTTACATAAACGGCCAAGAAATATGGCACCATCTGCGCCCGTATTGCTCAGCACCGCAACTACGTGTGTGCCAGGTGTGTCTGGCACACAGCGCAGTCGCCCCCTGAGGGCACAACGGCCACGGCTTGTAATGAGTCAAATTGACTCATTACAAGCCGCCTCTGCTGTGCTGGTTGCACCACGCTGGAGAAGCCGGAGGCAGGGGAGGAAAGCAGCAGCGCCGGAGGCAGGGGAGGAGGGAGGGGGACTGGAGCCGCAGCAGCGCTATGTAATTGGTAGAGGCGCCGCTGCAACTGTCCCTCGCCTTCTGCATTGGCTGCCCGCTGCTGTGAATGCTGGGATGCGGTTCGCTCATCCCAGCATTCACTGCGGCGGCGGGCAGCCAATGCGGAAGCAGAGAGACAGCTGCAGCTGCGCCTCTACCAATTACATAGCGCTGCTGTGGCTCCAGTCCCCCTCCCTCCTCCTCCTTCCCCCGTGCCCGGGACCTGCCAGCACAGAGGAGCCTGACTGCCAGCGGGGAGAGATGGTAACTATCTATCTATCTATCTATCTGTCTGTCTATCTCTCTATATCTATCTGTCTGTCTGTCTGTCTGTCTGTCTGTCTATCTATCTATCTATTCTGTCTGCCGTAATGTGTAGAAAGGGCACGCTGTCTGCTGTAATGTGTAAAAAGGGGGACTCTGCCGTAATGTGTATAAAGGGGGGCGCTGTCTGCCGTAATGTGTAAAAAGGGGGACGCTGTCTGCCGTAATGTGTAAAAAAAGGGGACGCTGTCTGCCGTAATGTGTAAAAAGGGGACGCTGTCTGCCATAATGTGTAAAATGGGGGACGCTGTCTGCCGTAATGTGTAAAAAGGGTACGCTGTCTGCCGTAATGTGTAAAAAGGGGGACGCTGTCTGCTGTAATGTGTAAAAAGGGGGACGCTGTCTGCCGTAATGTGTAAAAAGGGGACTCTGTCGTAATGTGTAAAAAGGGGGGCGCTGTCTGCCGTAATGTGTAAAAAGGGGCGCTGTCTGCCGTAATGTGTAAAAAGGTGATGCTGTCTGCCGTAATGTGTAAAAAAGGGGGACGCTGTCGGCCGTAATGTGTAAAAATGGTACGCTGTCTGCCGTAATGTGTAAAAAGGGTACGCTGTCTGCCGTAATGTGTAAAAAGGGGGACGCTGTCTGCTGTAATGTGTAAAAAGGGGGACGCTGTCTGCCGTAATGTGTTAAAAGGGGGGACGCTGTCTGCCGTAATGTGTAAAAAGGGGGACTGGCTGCCGTAATGTGTAAAAAGGGGGGCGCTGTCTGCCGTATTGTGTAAAAAGGGGACGCTGGCTGCCGTAATGTGTAAAAAGGAGGCGCTGTCTGCCGCAATGTGTAAAAAGGGGGACGCTGTCTGCAGTAATGTGTAATAGGGGCTCTACCTGGTGTAGTGGTGCTACTCTGCGGCGTAATTTGAATAATGGAGACTACTGTGCACCGTTATATGAATTGGTATTATTTTGTGGCCACGCCCCTTTCCCATGAAGCCACGCCCCTATCATGCATGGGGGGGTCGCCAATGCCGTTTCTTGCACACAGTGCTAAAATGGCTAGTTACGCCACTGGTATTGCTCATATTCAACCGCCATCTTTTTCCGCCACCACTGCTTCATTGTCCTTAAGATATCGCCATAATAAGAATTGCCATACAATGTGTAAGGGAGCAGTATGGCGCAGTACGAATCAGTGGGGACGGGGTCCTGCCGCTACAGTAGAGGTGTGCGCTGCTGTCTCATGTTATTCTAGTTGGTAAATGATTTTGGGCATGCTCAGTAACCGCCCTGCCTGTCTACCTCTGTTCCTATCAGGCAAGGCGGCTAACACCACAATGCTAGTGGAACTGACAGTCACTAACTACAACTACACCGCAGAGCTGGGTAATTCCGCGTCTGAACAATACAAGGAGTTTGAGACACAATTTCAAGAAAAGGTGGGTGAGGGCAACTTATATATAACTCGTGGCTCGTCAGACCGTATAGAGGAAACCTCACCTAACTCTCTCTCTCTCTCGCCTTCTGCAGATGAATTCCGTCCTTTCTTCAAACATTAGTGCTGTGAAAATCCTAGCGCTCAGGTGAGTTTGATTGTTACCTTGCAATGAAAGCAAGAAGGAATGGGAATAGATTGACTCCCCCCTTAGTTGTTCTCTAGTTCCTCCCATCCTGGTAGGGGCATTATTACAGATTGGCGAACTGCGTCGGGCAACTCCTATATTTAGACACATTCCATTGATTTGCACATTATTTACTCCATTGGATAATCACACAACCACTTTAAAAAAAACAGGGAACGGCTGTTGCTCTGTCATAATTTTCTATGGGTTCTTGTGCCAACCCTCCCATAGGGGGAGGTGTGCAGTAGCAAGCCTTCTAAACAGGCCATTTTGAGAAGTCGCCCATAGCAACCAATGATAGCTAGAAGCTGACTGGCTACTATGGCCAACTTCCCCACCTATCCTCTTTTGAAGGATTAATACACGATCGTTTCATCTCAGAATCGCACAGAACTTCGGATACACGTCCCAGAAGCCACGTCGGGTCCATTGTTGGCGGCCGGTTTCTTCCTCGAACTGCTCAGTCTCACAGAGAGACAGCTCCGGCCGTCTCAGAATAGGGCAAACAGACGCCGCAAGGCACAGATTCACATCTGTGCGTGTCCCCCGCGTGCAAAAAAAATTGCGTCTGTGACCTCACAATAGCAAATTGTCACGATCCGGATACTGAGACACCATTTCCCTTCTGGATGTACGTCCTCCATGGGCCTCTGCTGCCACTCCTGTCTTGCTGACCGCCGCGCGCAGCTGGGCGCATGTTATTCTGCTACTGCGGCCTACATCGCCAGTGTTACACCTTTCCTGTAGTACTTAATTCCCCTTCTTTGTTTGTTCATGGGCGCAGCCATGTTAGACTCCAGTCACATGACATTATTCCTCCTATCCACGGTGCTGGAGCCTTGTCATAATTGCTCAGCCAATCCCTGCTATGCAGCAGGTATAAATATCCGGTCCCAGCTCTCAAAAGATGTCAGTGCTTTCATTGTCAACAGTGTTTCCAGCTTACAAGCTTCTACAGACTTTCTCCTGCAATTCCATTCTGCAGACCAGCCTGACTTCCCTGGTGATTACACTCTGCTGTGTAACCCGACTCTCCAGTGTTAACCCCCTACAGCCTACTTTGGATTCCTGTGTTTGAACTTTTGCTTTGCAGTAATCATCCTTCATTCTTCAGTTCCTGCGCACTCCAGCTTCATTCCTCATCTTCCAGCGAACCACAGCTTCATTCCTCATCTTCCAGCGAACCCCAGCCTCACTTATTGTTTACAGGACTTTCTTCCATATTCCAGGTTACTGGCCTTTACCGATTGTGAACCTAATTATCACGTGTGACTTTATATTATTCTTTTGCACGTTATTTGACTTTTTATTTAATAAAAGCACTTAAGGAATTCCCAGTTGTCGTGGTCACGCCCTCGGGCATTCTTTGCTGCTGTCAATACGTATGTCCAGGAGTCACATAGCTCCTCCTAAATTTAAGTACCCGTCAGCCCCTACAACTGAGGCTCCCAGTCACGGCCCCCAGCCCTCAGTTGTGACAGTAAGCACTGACCCAATGGATCCAGCCGGAGACCAGGCCCAAGCGCTTAGGCTGATTCAAGAATTGGCAACCCGCCTTGAACGTCAGGAGGCTGCTGTAAGCCATGTTGGTCGCTGTCTCCAGGACCTCTCCTCCCGGCTGGATGAAATTCAAGTTGCTCTCCATGGATCAGGGGCGTCCAGTGTGCCGACTCCAGCGCCTCCGGTGGTGTCCCCACCCACCATACCTGTTCCTGCTCCCTATCTTCACTTGCCGACTCCTGCTAAATATGATGGATCCCCTAAAGCCTGCCGGGGTTTCCTAAACCAGTGCGAGATCCAATTTGAATTGCAACCCAGCAGTTTCCCTACTGACCGCATTAAGGTGGCATACCTTATTTCTCTACTCACTGGTGCCGCTCTAGACTGGGCCTCACCTATATGGGAAAGGTCTGATGTCCTGTTGTCATCCTATGCTAACTTCGTGGCAACGTTCAGACGAATTTTCGATGAGCCAGGTCGAGTGACATAAGCTTCCTCAGAGATCCTTCGACTGCGTCAGGGGACGCGAACTGTCGGTCAGTATTTGGTGCAATTCCAGACCTTGGCATCTGAAGTCTCCTGGAATGATGACGCTCTTTATGCAGCCTTCTGGGGAGGGCTATCCGAGCGTATCAAAGATGAGCTCGCTGCTAGAGACTTGCCTTTAACTTTAAACGAGCTCATTTCCCTCTGCACTAAGGTCGATTTACGGTTCCGTGAAAGGGCTGTTGAACGAGGAAGATCCACATTTCCCAGGATTCCTACTGTTTCCATTCCTCGTCAGCCATCTCCGTCTCGGGAGGAACCTATGCAGATAGGTCGCTCTCGTTTATCTCAGGCAGAGCGTAGTAGACGTCTCGCTGAGCGTCTCTGTTTGTATTGTGCCGAATCTTCTCACGTTATCAAGTCCTGTCCCAAGCGTCCGGGACAACCTCAAGTCCTAGCCCACCAAGGAGAAGGTCAGCTAGGAGTGACGAATTTCTCTCCATTTCCAAGTAACTGCAATCTCTCAGTTTCTCTGCAGGTGGCTCCGCGTACAAAGAATCTCACTGCCTTATTGGATTCTGGAGCAGCCGGAAACTTTATTACAGAGAGGTTCGTTAAGCAGTGGTCTCTTCCCACTGAGAGACTGTCATCACCGATATCTCTAACTGCCGTGGACGGCAGTAGGATTCCTGAGGCGGTGATTACCTCCAAGACCCTACCTATCCGTCTGAAGGTAGGGGACCAGCATACAGAGTTGATTTCTTTCCAGGTTATCCCCAGGGCCACCCATCCTGTGGTCCTAGGCCTTCCATGGCTACGTCTGCATAATCCTCAAGTTGATTGGAAGTCGACTCGTATCCTGGCATGGGGTCCTTCCTGCTCAGAGACCTGTCTCCAAAAAGAGCTTCCAGTTCGCATATCCTCCTACAAGTCTTCTGATGTCCCGTCTCCTCTGTGCCAAGACTCCAAGCTACAGTTTTGTCCAGGGTCACCGAATCACAAGGCTGATGCCCTTTCCCGCTCTCGGGAGCAAGAAAATGAGTCTGAGTCTACTGACAAGCATTGTATTGTTGGTCCAGTGGCGTTCTCCGCAGTGAGGATGGACTCTATGCCCCCGCCAGGGAAAAATTTTGTGAAATCGGCTTTCAGGAGGAAGCTCTTGCATCGGGCACATTCCTCTCGCTTTGCCGGACACGCGGGCATACGCAAGACCTTAAAATTCGTTTCCAGGTCAAATTGGTGGCCGACCCTAAAAAAGGACATTGCTGAATTTGTGGCCTCCTGCCCAAAATGTGCCCAGCACAAAGTATCCCGCCAGTCACCCACTAGGCAACTGGTTTCCTTGTCTGTTCCTCATCGTCCGTGGGCTCATCCCTCGATGGATTCTGTCATGGATTCCCCACTTCCAAGTTGGCACAAGTCTTCATCCAGAAGTTCCATTCCAGATGGCCAGGTAAACTTAAGAAGTGTCCTGGGGCCACTCCTAAAAGGGGGGGTACTGTCACGATCCGGATACTGAGACACCATTTCCCTTCTGGATGTACGTCCTCCATGGGCCTCTGCTGCCACTCCTGTCTTGCTGACCGCCGCACGCCGCTGGGCGCATGTTTTTCTGCTACTGCGGCCTACATCGCCAGTGTTACACCTTTCCTGTAGTACTTAATTCCCCTTCTTTGTTTGTTCATGGGCGCAGCCATGTTAGACTCCAGTCACATGACATTATTCCTCCTATCCACGGTGCTGGAGCCTTGTCATAATTGCTCAGCCAATCCCTGCTATGCAGCAGGTATAAATATCCGGTCCCAGCTCTCAAAAGATGTCAGTGCTTTCATTGTCAACAGTGTTTCCAGCTTACAAGCTTCTACAGACTTTCTCCTGCAATTCCATTCTGCAGACCAGCCTGACTTCCCTGGTGATTACACTCTGCTGTGTAACCCGACTCTCCAGTGTTAACCCCCTACAGCCTACTTTGGATTCCTGTGTTTGAACTTTTGCTTTGCAGTAATCATCCTTCATTCTTCAGTTCCTGCGCACTCCAGCTTCATTCCTCATCTTCCAGCGAACCACAGCTTCATTCCTCATCTTCCAGCGAACCCCAGCCTCACTTATTGTTTACAGGACTTTCTTCCATATTCCAGGTTACTGGCCTTTACCGATTGTGAACCTAATTATCACGTGTGACTTTATATTATTCTTTTGCACGTTATTTGACTTTTTATTTAATAAAAGCACTTAAGGAATTCCCAGTTGTCGTGGTCACGCCCTCGGGCATTCTTTGCTGCTGTCAATACATATGTCCAGGAGTCACATAGCTCCTCCTAAATTTAAGTACCCGTCAGCCCCTACAACTGAGGCTCCCAGTCACGGTCCCCAGCCCTCAGTTGTGACACAAATACTTCCTGTATCTATGTTCCGTAGACAGGAGGAAAGGCTTACAGGTTTTCTGTGTCTCTGACAGGGACAGTGGTACGAATGGCGTCTCTGTCAAACAGGAACTGCTAATGGTCATTACGTATACCAACATCAGCATCATCACGCAGTATGAAGAAAGATACTGGAAGGTCGTGGAGTTACTCAAAGCAGATCCGTGCGAAACAGACTGTAAGTACTAAGGGTACAAAGATGGGAAAACTCTAGGACAATGTAAACTCTCTGTGGGCCTAATTCAAGGCTGATTGCAAAAGCGATATTTTCCTCTAATGGGCAAAATCATGTGCACTGCAGGGGGGGCAGATATAACATGTGTAGAGAGAGTTAGATTTGGTTGGCTTATATTGTTTCTGTGCAGGGGAAATACTGGCTGCTTTAGTTTTAGACTGCAATTTAGATTTCAGTTTGAACACACCCCACCCAAATTTAACTCTCTCTGCACATGTTACATCTGCCCCACCTGCAGTGCACATGGTTTTGCCCATTAGAGGAAGATTTGCTTGATTTAAACCCTATATTTTTTTTATCAAGCGAGCACGTTCATTCCTGTGGACACGTCATTACATAAGTGGCAGTGGAACTAAACCGGTTGTAAGTGGAACTAGACAGGACTGTATCCTACTTCCTAGAATATTATACATTGCATTCTAGAACTTGGTACATATGGAAAATGTGGTAAAATTCCCCCAAACTGGATCTTCATGGTTTTCAGCCTTTTGTACATCCTGCCCCATGCAGAGCCGTCCCTAACCAATATGATGCCCTAGGCAAGATTTTGGCTGGTGCCCCCTACCACCACCGCTAGTTCTGCAGGAGATGCCTGGGATGAGTCAGATGGCAGCTCTGCTAACGTCAGGCGTTTATTATAATGTATCATATTATTTGCATTACTATGTGGCTAGGATGCACAAGCAGCTTCTGCTGATTAAAATGATATGCAGCATGCTTATATTCTATGTGCGACTGCGGCTGTATCTGCATATGAAATGCTACATTAGTGATTTCCAGGAATACACTGCAACATAGCATTTAGTATGCAGATACAGCCGCAGTCACACACAGAATACAGGCATGCTGCATATCATTTTAATCAGCAGAAGCTGCTGGTGCCTCTAAGCATACCAAATGCCCTAGGCATTTGCCTAGTTTGCCTATGCCTAAGGCTGGCTCTGGCCCCATGTCCGTCTACCTCCCTCCGCAAACTAACCCTAACTCTCCCTGGTGGTGCCTAAACCTAATTCCCCCCCCCCCCCCTCCCCGCAGCCTAAACCTAACCCCTCCCTCTCCCTCCACAGCCCTCCCCCTAATACCGGTAGTAAAAGGAGTACATTTATGAAGAAAGTGTTTTGACTTTGTCTCTTCTTCTTGCAGCTCTTTGTATCAGCAGCCAGTCTGTATCACCCACAATGATCCGTCCTCTAAGTGAAAAAGGTGGGTTTGTGACGTCCTGCTCATGGCTCATTTAGAGACTGGCAAAAATTTTAGCAATTGAGTAATATATTAATTTTAGCGACTTAGCAAATATGTGACTCCGGGTGGAGCCTCCGGAGCCTCCATTCACAGAGCAGCTGCAAGTATTATTTATTGCTAGAACGTGGATGTTCTACCATGATTTTCTCTTGGACCTGGCAGAGCAGCAAGAAAAGAACCATCCCCTTCTTCCGCAATAGCCCTGAATGTGGGCTGGGTTTCACAGGACTGGGTTGTTCAGCCACTTGCCTGGCACTGCCATATACAGAATGATGAGACCGCAGGTCGCATTACATACGGCCGGCAAGTTCTCTTCTGTTATGGAGGAAATCCATTTTGCTCAAGTGGAGAACGGACTTCCTCCTTTTGGAAGTTACGTCGGTGATCGTGGACCGAGACATCACTTCCAGTGGGCACTGGAAGTGATGTCTCGGTCCACGATCACCGACGTAACTTCCAAAATCGCACCCCAGAAAGTTTTGCGAGCGGCATACCGGGAGAGGGGGCAATCACACCGGAACTAAACGTGCAGGGAGGGGAACATAGTTTCCATACGCACCACGTCTGTCCTGATCGCTGCGTGTGGGGCGGGGCTATAATATGGGGGGGGATAAATGGGGAATGTCATATGGCACTAGGGAGGTTATGCTACCCCATCAATAATATACATTTTTTTTTAGTGGCACATGGGGAGGGGGTACTTAACTGGGGCCCACTGACACTGCGGGTGAGGGCGGGGGGGTTGTGGTGGTTGATAATTCAGGTGATATTTATGCCACTAGAGAGAATTAGCCGGCAACCTGCTCCTCCGGCGATGTCGGACTTCATTTCATCCACGCCGATTATTTGTGATGGTAGGTGGGACGTCAAGATTACAATGAGGGTCCCATGAACACATATATTATATTTTTTAAATAAAAATATAAATATATGTTTTTTTTAAAATAAAATATTAAAATATTTAAATATATCTTTCAAAATACTTTTGAAACTGTATTTTTTTTTAAATTTAAATATCTGCATAGTATGGGGGGGGGGGGGGGAATTGTCAGCTATGTGGTTAAGGGGAAACTAATCATTAAAACAAAAAACAAAACAAAAAACACAATTTCCCCAAATTTTCAAAAGGTTTTAAATATTCCAGGCTAACACCCCCTCCCCCCCCCCCCCCCAATTAAAAAAAAACTGTATACTTGAATCAAAGACTTTTTCACCACTTAACTTTTGCTTCTTTATCTGACGCAGTTAAAAAGAAACCCCACACCCACACTCCTTCCACTGTGGAAAATCCCAATAACGCCCCATCTGCCATTTCCAATCCTGCCCCCCCCCCCCCCCCCGCACAGACTTGTTAAAGAGGTGGTTTCTCAGTCCTATACACCTATAGGTTCATTGTGTCTGTGATGGTCCGTCATCTCTCCATCTGTCTCTTCTGTTCCTAGAGACCTGTGCGACAAAAATCATACCCACATTCATTCAGTTTTTCGACCCGGTGCCTGCTACAGATGGTCTGTACTGCATGTCCAGCTGTGAGCCGAAATCTCCACAATTTTATGATTGCACTGTTGGAAGATGTCAGGTACAGGAGTCCGGACCTCTTTGCTTGTGAGTACAAAGCAGACTTACTTGACCACTGTGTAGTGCAGAGTGAGTGTGACACATTCATTGTGTGTTTGACAAATTGGCCTTGACGGAACAATACTGCCCCTCCATCACCCATGTTGCCAGCTGAGCCAGGCGGACCAACATTTCATTAGTCTGGCAGGGAGAGCATGATTCCACATGAGGTTAGTGCAGAACGGCAGGCTTTTGCAGGATTGGAGCAGCAGCAATAGGTCTGATGGAATCCAGTACAGGTTTTAGCTGAGTCTGTTGTAAGCCACAGCTGGGCTAATCGCTACAACTGGTCTGCTACCTTTAAAAATGTCTTTGTTCAGTAGGTCATGGCTACTGATGCAAGCAAGTGGCCAGGTGATGGGTTGGGGGTCTAGGGTTACGTTAGGAGCCATTTGGAATCGGTACTACTTCTGCTTATTAAAACTTGAAATGTTTTGCTGCTGTTTAAAGACTGCCTGTAAAACCTGACCTGCAAAACCTGCATGTACTGTGTAACCTGCCTGTGGTGGAAAAAAGTGAGCTGGACTGTACTCTGTCTAACATTAGTTTAGAACAAATTCAAGATTTTTCAAGATTCAAAACAATGAATGGGCGTCTACTTCCATCTTACCAGATATGGGAGTCTATTTACTAAAGCCTTGGCTGGAGATACAGTAGACGGAGATAAAGTATCAGCCAATTAGCTCCTAACTGCCATGTCACAGGCTGTGTTTAAAAAACGACAGGAACTGATTGGCTGGTACTTTCTCTCCGTCCACTGATTGGCTGGTACTTTATCTCCTTCCAAGGCTTAGTAAATAGGCCTCGTTTCATCAATGTTTTTCCCACTAATGGATATTGCAAATTGTTGTGGGCCATACCACTGCTTTGGGTCGGATGGAGTCATCCATACATTAAACGTTTATACAGTACACTGCGTGTCATGTGTTGCCGGGTAAAAGAGCGCCTGCAACACTTGCGTGCCTGGGGTGCAATCTTCCCAGTGTCATCGATGTTTATTCATGTTAGTAAAATTTGTGATATACCGTAACACCCTCCTCTTCTCTCCGCAGTTGCCCGAGATCGGACCTGTACATCTACACTTATTCCAGGTGTCGAGGGGCTGTATTAATAGTGGCTGTGTACGGAAGTGTGGGAGCTGCCATTGCTGTGCTAATCATCATCCTTGTGATCTTAGGAGTCTACATATACAGAAGGAAATATTACTATTAGCAAACGTGTAATGACTACATTGCTTCTGCATTGCGTTGTACTGTATACTGAGATGGGTGCCAATGTGGCATTGAGAGTCAAGGCCGGAATATAGTAGCAAAGGGGCGATTAGGACTACAGCCCCAGGCCTCTATAGAAAAATAGGCCCATCGTCAATAACAGCATGATTAGGTCTGAGCACCCACATAGCCACAATTTCTCCACGTTTAAATATTTGTGGAGACACTGATGCTAATAGTGAATCGGATGTACACGTCCACAAGGCACTGGCCACACCTACTCAGCACTGGCCACACCCACTTTGCTTCTCACAATGGGCGCTTGATGATATCAGCCCTGGACCAAGCGGCCCTTTATCTGGCCCTGTTGAGAGACAAATTGCATTGTACTTTTTGTTGCCATCTTTCAACTGCACCTATCGTGGAAAGTGTTCATTGGCTCAGTGGGTAAGAGTCATGACTGTGACTGATCAGCCTTTTAAATTAATATCATTATGTTGTTCCCACCTCATATTCTTCAGTATTGACATGTCTGTATTCTGTTGATTGTGTGTGTAACAGCGCCACCTCATGGATGAATAAGTGTAAAGCAAGTTAAAAATTGAAACGTCAGAAATTCAATCTGTATGGTACTCATGAAAAATACAGACCTTACTTTATTGCTTTAATTGTAGTTTTATTACAATTTTGCCATTGATTCATGAAATACAGGACCGCATAGCATAAACAGCACTTTGTTTTATTTAACAGAGCAATATATATTTTTTTATTTACCACTGTACATTGCTGCAAATGTTTGTGGCGCTTTATTAATAAATGATAATAAGACTAATAGTTATAGCCTACTATTTGTATTGTAGGGGAAGATATTTTTTTCCTATTAAGTCTGTTGCAAGTAATCATATACTGTAAGCTTATATTTCAGTGTCTGATAGCACAGAACAATAGCTTGTACATAACTGTAGCGCATGTAAAATATATATGAAATGTTGTACTGTTGTAATTCCTGTCAAGTTGCAAAAACTTTGCCCAATATTTATCAATTATTAGTATAAAACAACTTGTATTTTAAATATGTGTTTTTAATGTTTATGCCTGGTTGATCTACAAAAATATATGTTTTACATAAATAGATAAAAACATGATTGAATTACTCTCTCTTTGAAAACTATACATAAGTCATATGATCCTTGAGGGGATATTTACTAAGCAGTGATAAGAGCGGAGAATTGAGCCAGTGGAGAAGTTTCCCCACCAACCAATCAGCAGCACTGTATAATTTTATAGTATTCAAATTATAGATGTTACTTCAGTGCTGATTGGTTGCCATGGGCAACTTCTCCACTGGCTCACGTCTCCGCTCTTATCACTGCTTAGTAAATGTACCCCTTAGTCCTATATGTTTAAGGAGGAGATGCACCAAGTATTGTAAAGAGCGGAGACGTGGACAAGTTGCCCAGTGCATCCAATCATCTTCTACCTATCAGTTTATAGAATGTACTTGATAAATACTACCTTGAAGCTGATTGGTTTCTATGGGCAAATTCTCAGCTCGTCCATTTCTCCATGCTTAAACTGTTTGGTACATCTCCCACTCAGGATTAAGGTTTGGCCCTCATTCAATTAGTTTGTGAAGAACAGCGCTGACCAATATTCGGAGGATTTGAACCCTACCCTTATACAATATGATACCTTCAAGGATTAACACCAAACGCACTTTCTATGTAACCCATGGATATACTCAGTGCTGCACAGGACTCTCACCCCCCATACAGTATCACGGCAAGCACGACACAGGTGGTATACAATAGGGACTGCCTTGCATGGGGATCCGGTCTGAAGATCGTCAGTGTCTAGGTCGACAATGTTTAGGTCGACCACTATAGGTCGACAGTCACTAGGTCGACATGGATGGAAGGTCGACAGGGTTTCTAGGTCGACATGTGCTATGTCGACAGGTCTAAAGGTCGACATGAGTTTTTTACAATTTTTTTTATTTTTTTTATTTTTTCATACTTAGCGATCCACGTGGACTACGATTGGAACGGTAAAGTGTGCCGAGCGAAGCGAAGGCACCATGCCCGAAGCATGGCGAGCGAAGCGAGCCATGCGCGGGGACGCGGTGCACTAATTTGGGATCCCGGTCACTTTACGAAGAAAACGACACAAAAACAAATCATCATGTCGACCTTTAGACCTGTCGACCTAGCACATGTCGACCTAGAAACCCTGTCGACCTTCCATCCATGTCGACCTAGTGACTGTTGACCTATAGTGGTCGACCTAAACATTGTCGACCTAGACACTGTCGATAAAATGAACCACACCCCTTGCATGAACTGCCGATACCCTTTTATCTCCAAAGGACTTACATGATATGTCCTTGTCATATGAACGGACAACACTTTGATCAGTTAATCGGATTTAACTCTCCTTGTATGAAAGCTTAAAGAGAGATAAAGTGGAGAAAGATAAAGGGGGGTATTTATCAAAGTCTGGAGAGAGATAAAGTGGAGTGACATAAGCAGGGGTTAAAGTGAGCCGGAACGGGCCGGAACTGCGTTCCGTCAGTTCCACCAGGAGACGGAACGCAGTTCCGCCTCCCCCGGCTCACCTAACCCGATGTCCCGGGCGGCGCTGCAGGGAGATGCCTGGCGCCCGCTGAGATCGCGTTACCAGCGGGCGCCCGTCTCCCTCTCCGCAGCGGCAGCCGGAGGCAGGAGCTCAGTACTGAGCTCCGGCTTCCGGCTCTGTCAGTGCGCGCTATGGGAGAGACGTCATGACGTCTCTCTCATAGTGCAGAGGAGCGGGCGGCGAGAGAGGACTGCGGCGGGAGCGGGGCTAGGTAAGTATAGTTCTTCCCCCCTCCCCCTCCCTCCTATATGTGTACCACAGGCGTTTCTACTAGGGGCCTTTACTACTGGGGCAAACTACTGGGGGGCTCTAGTACTGGGGGCAAACTACAAGGGGCAAACTACTGGGGGGCTCTAGTACTGGGGGCAAACTACAGAGGGGCAAACTACTGGGGGGCTCTAGTACTGGGGACAAACTACTGGGGGGCTTTACTACTGGGGCAAACTACAGAGGGGCAAACTACTGGGGGGGCTCTAGTACTGGGGGCAAACTACTGGGGGGCTTTAGTACTGGGGACAAACTACTGGGGGGCTTTACTACTGGGGCAAGCTACAGAGGGGCAAACTACTGGGGGGCTCTAGTACTGGGGGCAAACTACTGGGGGGCTTTACTGCTGGGGCAAACTACTGGGGGCATTACTACAAGGGGGCAAGCTACAAAGGGGCAAACTACTGGCAGCATTACTACTGGGGGCTAAACTACAAGGGGGCATAATTACAGGAGCTAAACTACTGGGGGTATAACTACAAGGGGGCAAACTACTGGGGACATTACTAACTTTGGCAAACTACATGGGGGCTAAACTACAGGGCCTAAACAACTGGGGGCACAACTGCAGGGGGCATTACCACTGGGGGCTAAACTACATGGGGCAAACTACATGAGGGCAAAACTACTGAGGGCATTACCACTCAGAGGCTAAACTAGAAGGGGGGGGGAGTAAATTGCTGGGGTCAAAACTGCAGGGGCATTACCAGTATGGGCATGACTACTGGGGCTAAACTACAGGGGCTAAACGACTAGGGGCAATACTACACAGGGGCATTACCATTAAGGGCATTACTGATGGGGTGCACAGCTAATGAGGGCATTGTAAAGGGGGCACTTCATAAGGGGCACTACTGTTGGGGGCATTGCATAAGGGGCACTACTACTGTGGGCATTGTATAAGGGATGCTACTGCTGGGGGCATTACTGTATGGGCCGACAAAGAAGCTGCGTTCCCGGTCCGCCCTCCGTCGCTCCGCCCCTACCATCGCCGCCGCACTGGAAGCCCAGGTTCCAGACTCCCAGCTGCAGCGGATCTGGGACCAGGCCGGCTTTATTATCCCTGCCGCTGCATCGAGCTTCTGTGACCGCGGCACTACTAGTTCAAATCTGTCGCTGATTGGCTGCCGGTCCGCAGCAGTTTTGAAATATTAGCGCCGTGGTCACAGGAGCTCGATGCGGCGGCAGGGATAATAAAGCCAGCCTGGTTCCAGATCCACTGCAGCCGCCCTCAGCCTCTTCTGCCGCCCCGCCCTCGGACCTCTGCGCACCCACAGCCTCCTCCTCCGCACTATCTCCGAGGCCCACAGCCTCCTCCACGTCACGCCTACCACAGCCTACTCATCCACAGCACCGCAGACCACCGCCGCTGCTAAACAGGTAATCTAACCTGCTGCCTTTCTCTCTCCCTAGTCCCTACTGTATTCCCCTGCTGTCACTTTCCATGTCCCTGCTGTCACTTTCCATGTCCCTGCTGTCACTCTCCCTGTCACTCTGTCACTCTATAATGTGAATTTCGGCTCATTCTCTGTGCTATAATGTGAATTTTGGCTCATTCTGTGTGCTATAATGTGAATTTCGGCTCATACCGTGTGCTATAATGTGAATTTCGGCTCATACTGTGTGGTGTAATGTGAATTTCGGCTCATACTGTGTGGTGTAATGTGAATTTCGGCTCATACCGTGTGGTGTAATGTGAATTTGGCTCATACTGTGTGGTGTAATGTGAATTTGGCTCATACTGTGTGGTGTAATATGAATGTGGCTCATACTGTGTGGTATAAATGTGAATTTCGGCTCATACTGTGAGCTATAATGTGAAAGGGGTCCTACTATTGTGGTGCATAATGTGTATAAGGGGTATATGGTGTGGTAAACTACACTGAAGGGCACGCCCCCTTTTGCGTGGCCACGCCCCCTTGTCAGGAGTGCGCGCGCCTTCGGCGCGCACATAATTGCATCCTTCACTTTTCCATACCCCCACTTCAAAATTTCCACTTGGGTACTACTACTGTGGGCATTATTACTATTGTGTGACCACGCCCATTTCTTTTTGAGGCCACACCCCCTTTTTGCTGCGCGCGCCTACGGCGCGCGCAATACCTTTATTTCATGGGCGCCGTGGGGAGGGGGGTGAGTTCCACCACCTCTCTAGGACCACTTTAAGCACTGGACATAAGTACTAAACAATCAGCTCCTAATTGCCATGTTACAGGCTGTGTTTGAAGCTGATTGGTTGCTACTTTATCTCTATCCACTTTATCTCACTCCAAGGTTTGATACATCCCCCCCACCACCTCATGTGAGTCTCACATATTACATTCTATAAGTACATTCACAAAAACATTTTCCCACACTCCAATTTACCAACATCCCTCTCTATCCATGCATCTTTAACACATGCAAAACATAGTACAACTACATTCGCATTATAGCACTGGATGCCAAATCAAGGGGAGTTTGTGGGTTCACCCCTGCACCCCAGGAGGTTACTATCACCCCTGGCTACAGGGAATAGCAGCGCACAAGACAAAAACTCTCTACAGCACTCTCCAAAAGTCTCAACTTCTCTTTTTTTTTTGTAAGTTTGATGGATTTGAAAGGACACTTTGGGCCTAATTCTGAGTTGATCGCAGCAGCAAATGTGTTAGCAATTGGGCAAAACCATGTGCACTGCAGGGGGGGCAGATGTAACATGTGCAGAGAGAGTTAGATTTGGGTGGGGTATATTCAAACTGAAATCTAAAATTGCAGTGTAAAAATAAAGCAGCCAGTATTTACCCTGCACAGAAACAATATAACCAACCCAAATCTAACTCTCTCTGCAAATGTTATATCTGCCCCCCCCCCCCTTCCTGCAGTGCACATGGTTTTGCCCAATTGCTAACAAACTTGAAGCTGCGATCAGCTCGGAATGACCCCCTTTATGTAGTACACCTGCAATCCACTGGGGAACTGTAATGGGTGCATTGTATGCACCCTTGCACCCATTTTCTAAAAATGATTACTATCCGGAGTTCCACGCCACAGCATCAGCGCTGCAGAAATCACTGGGAAAATGGCGCGGTGGCCATTTTCACAGTGTTTCGCAGATGCACAGTTGGGCAATCACTGGGCAAATGGTTGCAGCGCCATTTTCCTGGAGTCCTTTACATGCGCACTAGACTCTAGGACAGCGCTAGGGTCCCTTAGTGACCCTAGTGCCCTGAGTCAAGACCGCAGCCTGCTAGAGAGGAAGGTGCCCAGAAGGTTTCTGCACATTGTCCTCCTCAACTCTAAAGACGCCCCTCCTGTAATCTGCCACTTTATACAGTGACCAAGTTGCACTGCATACTGCACTGCAGGTGAGGCAGATGTAACATGTGCAGAGAGAGTTAGATTTGGGTGGGGTGTATTTTTTCTGTGCAGGGTAAATACCGGCTGCTTTATTTTTACACTGCAATTTAGATGTCAGTTTGAACACACCCCACCCAAATCTAACTCTCTCTGCACATGTTATATCTGCCCCACCTGCACTGCACATGGTTTTGCCCAATTGTTAACTTTTTTTGTTTGCTAACAAACCTGAATAAGGCCCATTGCCTGCAGAGAGGCAGAGTGTACAGTAGTTGCACGTAAGTGAGCACTTGCATAGGGTGTGTCCTCCATGAAAGCTGTAGAGAGAGCAGTGAGAAGATCAGAGGTGCTGGAGAGAGGCAGCTTCAGCCTATGAAGGGCCTGTATGTGTATAAAGTGAAAACTGTGCTTTTGTTTATTAACTGTACTTTAAGACTGTGCTGGGGAAGAAGATGGAGTGAAATGTCACCATATTTGTAAGTAGGGATGAGCAGGTCCAGTTCTCAGAGAATTGGTCCAGCCCGAACTTACTCAATCTGAGTGGGATCCGAGTCCGGTTCGGGGTTTCCCACCTGACTCAGATCCCAAAACGAGGCAAAGCGCCATCCTCCCGCTGTTGGATTCTCGCAGGTTTTGGATTCAATAAAGTTCCCCGGTGATCACTCCAGTTATTACACTGGCTGTGGAGCTTTTATAGTGCAGACATGCTGTGTCCGTCCAGAGTGCTGTGTCCATGCTGTGTGCATCCAGGAGTGCTGTGTTGTCCATTCAGGGGTGCTGTGTTGTCCATTCAGGGGTGCTGTGTTGTCCATCAAGGGGCTGCTGTGTCCGTCCAGGAGTGCTCTGTCCATCTAGGGGTGCTCTGTTCATCCATCAAGGGGCTGCTATGTCCTCCAGAAGTGCTCTGTCTATCTAGGGGTGCTTTGTCCATCCATCAAGGGGCTGCTGTGTCCTCCAGGAGTGCTCTGTCCATCTAGGGGTGACCTGCCTGTCCATCAAGGGGCTGCTGTGTCCTCCAGGGGTGCTCTGTCCATCTAGAGGTGCTCTGTCCATCCATCAAGGGGCTTCTGTGTCCTCCAGGAGTGCTCTGTCCATCTAGGGGTGCTCTGTCCATCCATCAAGGGGCTGCTGTGTCCTCCAGGGGTGCTCTGTCCATCTAGGGGTGATCTGTCCATCCATCAAGGGGCTGCTGTGTCCTCCAGAAGTGCTCTATCTATCTAGGGGTGATCTGTCTGTCCATCAAGGAGCTGCTGTGTCCTCCAGGAGTGCTCTGTCCATCTAGGGGTGCTCTGTCCGTCCATCAAGGAGCTACTGTGTCCTCCAGGAGTGCTCTGTCTATCTAGGGGTGATCTGTCCATCCATCAAGGGGCTGCTGTGTCCTCCAGGAGTGCTCTGTCCATCTAAGGGTGCTCTGTCCATCCATCAAGGGCTATTGTGTCCTCCAGGGGTGCTCTGTCCATCTAAGGGTGCTCTGTCCATCCATCAAGGGCTATTGTGTCCTCCAGGGGTGCTCTGTCCATCTAGGGGTGCTCTGTCCATCCATCAAGGGGCTTCTGTGTCCTCCAGGAGTGCTCTGTCCATCTAGGGGTGCTCTGTCCATCCATCAAGAGGCAGCTGTGTCCTCCAGGAGGGATCTGTCCATCTAGGGGTGCTCTGTCCATCCATCAAGGGGCTGCTGTGTCCTCCAGGAGTGCTCTATCTAGCGGTGACCTGCCTGTCCATCAAGGGGCTGCTGCGTCCTCCAGGAGTGCTCTATCTAGGGGTGCTCTGTCCATCCATCAAGGGGCTGCTGTGTCCTCAAGGGGTGCTCTGTCCATCTAGAGGTGCTCTGTTCGTCCATCAAGGGGCTGCTGTGTCCTCCAGGAGTGCTCTGTCCATCTAGGGGTGCTCTGTCCATCCATCAAGGGGCTTCTGTGTCCTCCAGGAGTGCTCTGTCCATCTAGGGGTGCTCTGTCCATCCATCAAGGGGCTGCTGTGTCCTCCAGGGGTGCTCTGTCCATCTAGGGGTGATCTGTCCATCCATCAAGGGGCTGCTGTGTCCTCCAGAAGTGCTCTGTCTATCTAGGGGTGATCTGTCCATCCATCAAGGGGCTACTGTGTCCTCCAGGAGTGCTCTGTCTATCTAGGGGTGATCTGTCCATCCATCAAGGGGCTGCTGTGTCCTCCAGGAGTGCTCTGCCCATCTAGGGGTGCTCTGTCCATCCATCAAGGGCTATTGTGTCCTCCAGGAGTGCTCTGTCTATCTAGGGGTGATCTGTCCATCCATCAAGGGGCTGCTGTGTCCTCCAGGAGTGCTCTGTTCATCTAAAGGTGCTCTGTCCATCCATCAAGGGGCTTCTGTGTCCTCCAGGACTGCTCTATCCATCTAGAGATGCTCTGTCCATCCATCAAGGGGCTGCTGTGTCCTCCAGGGGTGCTCTGTCCATCTAGGTGTGCTCTGTCCATCCATCAAGGGGCTTCTGTGTCCTCCAGGAGTGCTCTGTCCATCTAGGGGTGCTCTGTCCATCCATCAAGAGGCAGCTGTGTCCTCCAGGAGGGATCTGTGCATCTAGGGGTGCTCTGTCCATCCATCAAGGGGCTGCTGTGTCCTCCAGGAGTGCTCTGTCTATCTAGCGGTGACCTGCCTGTCCATCAAGAGGCTGCTGTGTCCTCCAGGAGTGCCCTGTCTATCTAGGGGTGCTCTGTCCATCCATCAAGGGGCTGCTGTGTCCTCCAGGAGTGCTCTGTCTATCTAGGGGTGCTCTGTCCATCCATCAAGGGGCTGCTGTGTCCTCCAGGAGTGCCCTGTCTATCTAGGGTGATCTGTCCATCCATCAAGGGGCTGTTGTGTCCTCCAGGAGTGCTCTGTCTATCTAGGGGTGCTCTGTAAATCCTGCACTAGTGTAAAAAAAATAAAGCTAAAAATATAATGTAAAAAAAATTTTTTTAGTTTGTTTTGTGCTGTACCCCAGTGTACTGTACTATTATTTTTCATATACAAGCACTGTGACACTGCCGGTCAGACTGCAGTGTACTATTCATACAGTACAAGTATTGTGATGCTGCAGGTCATACCCCAATTTCATACAAGTATTGTGACACTGTAGGTGGTACCGCAGTGTAATATTCATACACGTATTGTGACACTGTAGGTGATACCCCAATTTCATCCAAGTATTGTGACACTGTAGGTGGTATCGCAGTGTAATATTCATACACGTACTGTGACACTGTAGGTCAGGGGTGGCCAACCCGCAGTACTTTTGTTATACTGATGCACCTCCTGCCACCGCTGACAGTCTGCACACTTTGACCACTGCTTCCCACCTTGCAGGACTGACGGAGGGGTAGCGTCTCTAGATTTCCTATAAGGAGAAGGGAGTGAGATGCCGGGATTGCATCACGGCCATGCTCCCTGCCCTGTCTGACTCCTGCCAGTGCTGTGAAGAAGCGGTGCCTGTCTTGGCTCTCTGTCCGCCGTCTCACTGTCATACAGGTGAGGGCAGCTACCATGACCGGAGGGGGGAGAGGGGAAAGAGAGAGAGGGGAAGGATGTTGTGTGGCACAGACTGAAGGGGGAGGCTGAGGGGCAAACACTGAAGGGGGAGGCTGAGAGGCAAAGAGTGAAGAGGGAGCAGGCTGAGAGACTCAGAGAAAAGGGGTGAGGCACATAATGAAGGGGGGCAGGCTGAGAGGCACAGAGTAAAGGGGAGCAGGCTGAGAGACACAGAGTGAAAGGGTGAGGCACATAATGAAGGGGGCAGGCTGAGAGGCATAGAGTAAAATAAGAATTTACTTACCGATAATTCTATTTCTCGTAGTCCGTAGTGGATGCTGGGGACTCCGTAAGGACCATGGGGAATAGCGGCTCCGCAGGAGACTGGGCACATCTAAAGAAAGCTTTTAGGACTATCTGGTGTGCACTGGCTCCTCCCCCCATGACCCTCCTCCAAGCCTCAGTTAGGATACTGTGCCCGGACGAGCGTACACAATAAGGAAGGATCTTGAATCCCGGGTAAGACTCATACCAGCCACACCAATCACACCGTATAACTTGTGATCTGAACCCAGTTAACAGCATGATAACAGAGGAGCCTCTAGAAAAGATGGCTCACTACAGCAATAACCCGATTTTTTGGTAACAATAACTATGTACCAGTATTGCAGACAATCCGCACTTGGGATGGGCGCCCAGCATCCACTACGGACTACGAGAAATAGAATTATCGGTAAGTAAATTCTTATTTTCTCTAACGTCCTAAGTGGATGCTGGGGACTCCGTAAGGACCATGGGGATTATACCAAAGCTCCCAAACGGGCGGGAGAGTGCGGATGACTCTGCAGCACCAAATGAGAGAACTCCAGGTCCTCCTCAGCCAGGGTATCAATTTTGTAGAATTTTACAAACGTATTTGCTCCTGACCAAGTAGCTGCTCGGCAAAGTTGTAAAGCCGAGACCCCTCGGGCAGCCGCCCAAGATGAGCCCACCTTCCTTGTGGAGTAGGCATTTACAGATTTTTGGCTGTGGCAGGCCTGCCACCGAATGTGCAAGCTGAATTGTACTACAAATCCAACGAGCAATAGTCTGCTTAGAAGCAGGAGCACCCAGCTTGTTGGGTGCATACAGGATAAACAGCGAGTCAGTTTTCCTGACTCCAGCCGTCCTGGAAACATATATTTTCAGGGCCCTGACAACGTCTAGCAACTTGGAGTCCTCCAAGTCCCTAGTAGCCGCAGGCACCACAATAGGTTGGTTCAGGTGAAACGCTGAAACCACTTAGGGAGAAACTGAGGACGAGTCCTCAATTCCACCCTGTCCGAATGGAAAATCAGATAAGGGCTTTTACAGGATAAAGCCGCCAATTCTGACACGCGCCTGGCCCAGGCCAGGGCCAACAGCATGACCACTTTCCATGTGAGATATTTTAACTCCACAGATTTAAGTGGTTCAAACCAATGTGACTTTTGGAACCCAAAAACTACATTGAGATCCCAAAGTGCCACTGAAGGCACAAAAGGAGGCTGTATATGCAGTACCCCTTTTACAAACGTCTGAACTTCAGGGACTGAAGCTAGTTCTTTTTGGAAAAAAATTGACAGGGCCGAAATTTTAACCTTAATGGACCCCAATTTCAGGCCCATAGACACTCCTGTTTGCAGGAAATGTAGGAAACGACCCAGTTGAATTTCCTCCGTCGGGCCTTACTGGCCTCGCACCACTCAACATATTTTCGCCAAATGCGGTGATAATGTTTTGCGGTTACATCCTTCCTGGCTTTGATCAGGATAGGGATGACTTCATCCGGAATGCCTTTTCAGGATCCGGCGTTCAACCGCCATGCCTTCAAACGCAGCCGTGGTAAGTCTTGGAACAGACAGGGTCCTTGCTGGAGCAGGTCCCTTCTTAGAGGTAGAGGCCACGGATCCTCCGTGAGCATCTCTTGAAGTTCCGGTTACCAAGTCCTTCTTGGCCAATCCGGAGCCACGAATATAGTGCTTACTCCTCTCCATCTTATCAATCTCAGTACCTTGGGTATGAGAGGCAGAGGAGGGAACACATACACTGACTGGTACACCCACGGTGTTACCAGAACGTCTACAGTTATTGCCTGAGGGTCCCTTGACCTGGCGCAATACTTGTCGAGTTTTTCCCAACGGTTTATAATCATGTGGAAGACTTCTGGGTGAAGTCCCCACTCTCCCGGGTGGAGGTCGTGCTGAGGAAGTCTGCTTCCCAGTTGTCCACTCCCGGAATGAATACTGCTGACAGTGCTATCACATGATTTTCCGCCCAGCGAAGAATCCTTGCAGCTTCTGCCATTGCCCTCCTGCTTCTTGTGCCACCCTGTCTGTTTACGTGGGTGACTGCCGTGATGTTGTCCGACTGGATCAACACCGGCTGACCTTGAAGCAGAGGACTTGCTAAGCTTAGAGCATTGTAAATGGCCCTTAGCTTCAGGATATTTATGTGAAGTGATGTCTCCAGACTTGACCATAAGCTCTGGATATTCCTTCCCTGTGTGACTGCTCCCCAGCCTCGCAGGCTGGCATCCGTGGTCACCAGGACCCAGTCCTGAATGCCGAATCTGCGGCCCTCTAGAAGATGAGCACTCTGCAACCACCACAGGAGGGACACCCTTGTCCTTGGTGACAGGGTTATCCGCTGATGCATCTGAAGATGCGACCCGGACCATTTGTCCAGCAGGTCCCACTGGAAAATTCTTGCGTGGAATCTGCCGAATGGGATTGCTTCTTAGGAAGCCACCATTTTACCCAGAACCCTTGTGCATTGATGCACTGAGACTTGGCTCGGTTTTAGGAGGTTCCTGACTAGCTCGGATAACTCCCTGGCTTTTTCCTCCGGGAGAAAAGCCTTTTTCTGGACTGTGTCCAGGATCATCCCTAGGAACAGAAGACAAGTCGTCGGAACCAGCTGCGATTTTGGAATATTGAGAATCCAATCGTGCTGCCGCAACACTACCTGAAATAGTGCTACACCGACCTCCAACTGTTCCCTGGATCTTACCCTTATCAGGGAATCGTCCAAGTAAAGGATAACTAAAATTCCCTTCCTTCGAAGGAATATCATCATTTCGGCCATTACCTTGGTAAAGACCCGGGGTGCCGTGGACCATCCATACGGCAGCGTCTGAACTGATAGTGACAGTTCTGTACCATAAACCTGAGGTACCCTTGATGAGAAGGGTACATTTTGACATGAAGGTAAGTATCCTTGATGTCCCGAGACATCATGTAGTCCCCTTCTTCCAGGTTCGCAATCACTGCTCTGAGTGACTCAATCTTGAATTTGAACCTCTGTATGTAAGTGTTCAAAGATTTTAGATTTAGAATAGGTCTCACCGAGCCGTCCGGCTTCGGTACCACAACAGTGTGGAATAATACCCCGTTCCCTGTTGCAGGAGGGGTACCTTGTTATCACCTGCTGGGAATACAGCTTGTGAATGGCTTCCAAAACAGTCTCCCTGTCAGAAGGAGACATCGGTAAAGCCGACTTTAGGAAACGGCGAGGGGGAGACGTCTCGAATTCTAATTTGTACCCCTGAGATATCACCTGAAGGATCCAGGGGTCTACTTGCGAGTGAGCCCACTGCGCGCTGAAATTCATTGAGACGGGCCCCCCACCGTGCCTGATTCTGCTTGTAAAGCCCCAGCGTCATACTGAGGGCTTGGTAGAGGCGGGAGAGGGTTTCTGTTCCTGGGAACTGGCTGATTTCTGCAGCCTTTTTCCTCTCCCTCTGTCACGGGGCAGAAATGAGGAATCTTTTGCCCGCTTGTCCACGAAAAGACTGCGCCTGATAATACGGCGTCTTCTCATGTTGAGAGGCGACCTGGGGTACAAACGTGGATTTCCCAGCTGTTGCCGTGGCCACCAGGTCTGAAAGACCGACCACAAATAACTCCTCCCTTTAATAAGGCAATACTTCCAAATGCCGTTTGGAATACGCATCACCTGACCACTGACGTGTCCATAACCCTCTACTGGTAGAAATGGACAACGCACTTTGACTTGATGCCAGTCGGCAAATATTCCGCTGTGCATCACGCATATATAGAAATGCATCTTTTAAATGCTCTATAGGCAATAATATACTGTCCCTATCTAGGGTATCAATATTTTCAGTCAGGGAATCCGACCACGCCAACCCAGCACTGCACCTCCAGGCTGAGGCGATTGCTGGTCGCAGTATAACACCAGTATGTGTGTAAATACATTTTAGGATACCCTCCTGCTTTCTATCAGCAGGATCCTTAAGGGCGGCCATCTCAGGAGAGGGTAGAGCCCTTACAAGCGTGTGAGCGCTTTATCCACCCTAGGGGGTGTTTCCCAACGCACCCTAACCTCTGGCGGGAAAGGATATAATGCCAATAACATTTTAGAAATTATCAGTTGTCATCGGGGGAAAACCACGCATCATCACACACCTCATTTAATTTCTCAGATTCAGGAAAACTACAGGTAGTTTTTCCACACCGAACATAATACCCCTTTTTGGTGGTACTCGTATTATCAGAAATGTGTAAAAACATTTTTCATTGCCTCAATCATGTAACGTGTGGCCCTACTGGAAGTCACATTTGTCTCTTCACCGTCGACACTGGAGTCAGTATCCGTGTCGGCGTCTATATCTGCCATCTGAGGTAACGGGCGCTTTAGAGCCCCTGACGGCCTATGAGACGTCTGGACAGGCACAAGCTGAGTAGCCGGCTGTCTCATGTCAACCACTGTCTTTTATACAGAGCTGACACTGTCACGTAATTCCTTCCAACAGTTCATCCACTCAGGTGTCGACCCCCTAGGGGGTGACATCACTATTACAGGCAATCTGCTCCGTCTCCACATCATTTTTCTCCTCATACATGTCGACACAAATGTACCGACATACAGCACACACACAGGGAATGCTCTGATAGAGGGCAGGACCCCACTAGCCCTTTGGGGAGACAGAGGGAGAGTTTGCCAGCACACACCAGAGCGCTATATATATATACAGGGATAACCTTATAAAAGTGTTTTTCCCCTTATAGCTGCTGTATCTTTAATACTGCGCGTAATTAGTGCCCCCCCTCTCTTTTTTAACCCTTTCTGTAGTGTAGTGACTGCAGGGGAGAGACAGGGAGCTTCCCTCCAACGGAGTTGTGAGGGAAAATGGCGCCAGTGTGCTGAGGAGATAGGCTCCGCCCCCTTATCGGCGGTCTTATCTCCCGTTTTTTTATGTATTTTGGCAGGGGTTAAATGCATCCATATAGCCCAGGAGCTATATGTGATGCATTTTTTTGCCATCCAAGGTGTTTATTATTGCGTCTCAGGGCGCCCCCCCCAGCGCCCTGCACCCTCAGTGACCGGAGTGTGAAGTGTGCTGAGAGCAATGGCGCACAGCTGCAGTGCTGTGCGCTACCTTGTTGAAGACAGGACGTCTTCTGCCGCCGATTTTCCGGACCTCTTCTGCCTTCTGGCTCTGTAAGGGGGCCGGCGGCGCAGCTCTGGGACCCATCCAGGCTGGACCTGTGATCGTCCCTCTGGAGCTAATGTCCAGTAGCCTAAGAAGCCCAATCCACTCTGCACGCAGGTGAGTTCGCTTCTTCTCCCCTTAGTCCCTCGATGCAGTGAGCCTGTTGCCAGCAGGTCTCACTGAAAATAAAAAACCTAAACTAAAACTTTCACTAAGAAGCTCAGGAGAGCCCCTAGTGTGCACCCTTCTCGTTCGGGCACAAAGATCTAACTGAGGCTTGGAGGAGGGTCATGGGGGGAGGAGACAGTGCACACCAGATAGTCCTAAAAGCTTTCTTTAGATGTGCCCAGTCTCCTGCGGAGCCGCTATTCCCCATGGTCCTTACGGAGTCCCCAGCATCCACTTAGGACGTTAGAGAAAAGGGGAGCAGGCTGGGAGACAGAGTGAAGGGGTGAGGCACAGAATGAAAGGGGCAGGCTGAGAGGCACAGAGTAAAGGGAAGCAGGCTGAGAAACACAGAGTGAAGGGGTAAGGCACAGAATGAAGGGGGAAGGCTGAGAAGCACAGAGTGAAGGGGAGCAGGCTGAGAGGCACAGAGTAAAGGGGAGCAGGCTGGGAGACACAGAGTGAAGGGGTGAGGCACAGAATGAAAGGGGCAGGCTGAGAGGCACAGAGTAAAGGGGAGCAGGCTGAGAAGCACAGAGTGAAGGGGTGAGGCACAGAATGAAGGGGGCAGGCTGAGAGGCACAGAGTGAAGGAGGAGCAGGCTGAGAGACACAAAGTGAAGGGGGAGCAGGCTGAGAGACACAGAGTGAAGGGGAGCAGGCTGGGAGACACAGAGTGAAGGGGTGAGGCAGAGAATGAAAGGGGCAGGCTGAGAGGCACAGAGTAAAGGGGACCAGGCTGAGAAACACAGAGTGAAGGGGTGAGGCACAGAATAAAGGGGGCAGGCTGAGAGGCACAGAGTGAAGGGGAGCAGGCTGAGAGACAAAAAGTGAAGGAGGAGCAGGCTGAGAGACACAAAGTGAAGGGGGAGCAGGCTGAGAGGCACAGATTGAAGGGGGGCAGGCTGAAAGGCACAGAATTAAGGGGGCAGGCTGAGAGACACAGAATGAAGAATGGGAGGCTGAGAGGCAAAGAGTGAAGGTGGGATGTTGAGAGGCACAGAGTGAAGAGGGACAGGCTGAGAGACACAGAGTGAAGGGGGGCAGGCTGAAAGACACAGTGGTGGGATGCTGAGAGGCACAGAGTGAAGGGGGCAGGCTAAAAGACACAGGTGGGTTGCTGAGAGGTACAGAGTGAAGAGTGGGAGGCTGAGAGGGACAGAGTAAAGGGGTGAGGTTGGCTTGTTTTAGTATATTTTATGTGGATCTGGATTGTTTCAGTGTTTCTCTCCCCCAGTATGACTAAAAACAAGGGGGTGTGACACATGGTCATGCTCCTACAAACGTCATACCGAAGGCAGGCAAACAAAAATTGGGCGTGGTCTTGTGCCACTTAGCCCGCACCCCATTTTTGCGTATGCACATGCAAGATATTGGCTCTTTAACTTGACTACAGATATTTTGGGGCTCTTTGCGTCTGATTGGTTGACCACTCCCGCTGTAGGTGGTACCCCAATTTCATACCGCAGTATAATATTAATACCTGCATTGTGACACTGTAGGTTGTACCGCAGTGTAATATTCATACACGTATTGTGAGTGACACTGTACTTAGGGGGTAATTCCAAGTTGATCGCAGCAGGAATTTAGTTAGCAATTGGGCAAAACCATGTGCACTGCAGGGGAGGCAGATATAACATGTGCAGAGAGAGTTAGATTTGGGTGGGTTATTTTATTTCTGTGCAGGGTAAATACTGGCTGCTTTATTTTTACACTGCAAATTAGATTGCAGATTGAATACACCCCACCCAAATCTAACTCTCTCTGCACATGTTATATCTGCCTCCCCTGCAGTGCACATGGTTATGCCCAATTGCTAACTAAATTCCTGCTGTGATCAACTTGGAATTACCCCCCTAGTACCCAATTTCATCCAAGAATTGGTAAGTGCTTAATAAAACCTCACATGTCCCTAGGTCTGTTGAGAAAAATAAAAACTTTGATGTAATAGTCTAGCAACGGGTCTGGGACTCCAGGTCGACAACAAAAAAGTCGACACGCCTTAGATCGACACCAATTGGTCGACACACCTTAGGTCGACATGAACAAAGGTCGACATGGGCAAGAGGTCGACATGAACAAGGTCGACATGGAAAAAGGTCGACATGATTTTTTTAATGTTTTTTTGTGTCGTTTTCTTCGTAGAGTGACCGGGAACCCCAATTAGTGCACCGTGTCCCCTCGCATGGCTCGCTTCGCTCGGCACAGATTACCGTTCCAATCGTAGTCCACGTGGATCGTTAAGTATGAAAAGGTTCCAAAAAAGAAAAAAACTTGAAAAATTCATGTCGACCTTTTTCCATGTCAACCTTGCCCATGTCGACCTTTTGCCCATGTCGACCTAAGGTATGTCGGCCAATTGGTGTCGACCTAAGGTGTGTCGACATTTTTGATGTCGACCTGGAGTCCGGATACCCAAGCACCAGAGGTTGTGACTTGAATTAAATTTAGACCACACAAAATACTAAAATAAAAACAGATCTACTATATAATGATAAAGGAATCCCTACGCTAAATGTATGCACTGTTCATCCGCAATTATAGCCATCATTACCACCACTGACACTAATACTGTACACTTATCCCATGCAAGGTGCAGGAGGGGGATCCCGGTGAATGGGATGCTGAATGTCAGTATACCGACATCGGCATCCCATACGCCAGAATGCCAGCAGGGCAGCGAGCGCAACAAAGCCCCTTGCGGGCTCGGTGGCGAGCTTTGATTTGGAAACGGGTCCCTCCTCTCCGGACAGCGCCATCTTCCCAGTGATATTTGGGAAGATGATGCTGGTCACTAGAGAGCAAAGACTTGGGCACAGTGCCAGAGTGTTTACTTTCTATGGGTGGTGCCATCTTCCTGTAGATATCACTGGGAAGATGGCAGCCAGTACAGGTATACTTGGGAGGGGGTGTAGTGGACTCGGGGCCCCTCCAGCAGCCCGGGTCCGGGTAATTGTACCCGCTTACCTCCCCTCGGCGCCACTGCCAGTAACGCCCAATCAGCCATCACAGAGAAATGACTGGAAGCAGCTGCTATGGGAGCGGCAATCCTTATTTACCTGAGGACTTAAAAACAATTGTTAGTTTATAACGAAGCAGTCTGGGCAAATCATTTTATCAGCGTCTCTCCTATCTGTGGTACTACAGCGATTAGCTGCAGTAATTAGTGTTTCTCCAATTCCTGGGAGCCTGGGCATATCTACAGCCAATGGCTCAGCTAGGGTTGTAAGGAATATTGATCGGGCACCATACACCTACTGACATGGACACTTAATCTGACAGAATCTCAGACACCATAAATAATCTTTATTGGAGCAAGTTTTTTATTCATTCCAGTGACTGGCTGTCAGCCTTCTGATTGGTGGATGGATTGGGCTATCCACCAATCAGAGTGCTGACAATCATTCACTGTATGGAAGCATGTGGATAGATGGCGCAGGACCGCAGGAGGGGTAAGGTTTTTTTTTTTTTAATTGGTTCCCATGAATGTGTCGGTAGGGGTCCCAGTGCATTGCTTTGCCCAGCCTACAATGTTGTGATGAAGGACCTGGATTAGGGTTTCGTTGCAGTTAGAGTTAGGCTTAGAGTTACAGTAGGTTAGCAGGATTCACAGAACAGGTTAGTTCTTCCCAGCCAAACAATGGGGGTCATTCTGAGTTGTTCGCTCTTTGCAGATTTTCGCAATGGAGCGATTAAGGCAAAAATGCGCATGCGCATGGTACGCAGTGCGCACGCGCTAAGTAATTTAGCACAAAACTTAGTAGATTTACTCACGTCCGAACGAAGAATTTTCATCGTTGAAGTGATTGGAGTGTGATTGACAGGAAGAGGGCGTTTCTGGGCGGAAACTGGCCGTTTTCTGGGAGTGTTCGGAAAAACGCAGGCGTGCCAGGATAAAATGCGGGAGTGTCTGGAGAAACAGGGGAGTGGCTGGCCGAACGCAGGGCGTGTTTGTGACGTCAAACCAGGAACGAAACGGGCTGAGATGATCACTGCGAGGAGTAAGTCTCGAGCTACTCGGAAACGGCTAAGAATTTTCTATTCGCAATTCTGCTAATCTTTCGTTCGCAATTCTGCTAAGCCCCAGAGGGCGGCGGCCTAGCGTGTGCAATGCTGCTAAAATCTGCTAGCGAGCAAACAACTCGGAATGACCCCCAATGTTCACAGAGTCTTTAAATACAGCAGACACAATTCTTCAGGTCCCTTAGTAATAATAAACACGCCCGGTCTATCACCTGGGCAGCTTGTCCACCATCAGGAGCAATGTTCTATGTGTCTGAAGCCCTTTTACCAGCAACAGATAGGTGCCTGCAATCAGCAGCTTCTCAACACTGGTCTCAATAAATACCTGGCCTGGATTCTCTCCGGCCACAATCCTGCAGTTTGCACCCATGTCTGGTTTATGATGTGTCTGTCACAATAATAGTGTCACCATTATAGCTGTTGACATAATATAATAGGTATGAATGGTCGACCATGTTAAGGTCGGCAGCCATTAAGTCGACCACTATTGGTCGACATTGACATGGGCGAAATGGACAAGTAGTCGACGCATGAAAATGGTCGGCACGGGACAGGTCGACACATGGAAATGTCGACATGGATTTTTGAACTGTTTTTGGCGTCATTTTTTTGGACCAGGACCAGGAAACCCAATTAGTGCACCGCGTCCCCTTGCATGGTGAGCGAACTACGGGCAAGGTTACTATTCCCAATGGTAGTCCACATGGATGGTAAAGTATGAAAAAGTTAAAAATCTATAAAAATGTTAAAAAATCCATGTCTGACTTTTCATGTGTCGACCTGTCCTGTGTCAACCATTTTCATGTGTCGACCATTTGTCCATGTCGAGCATGTCAATGTCGACCGATGGTGGTCGACCTACTGACTGTCGACCTAAGTAGGGTCGACCTGCCAAACGAATACCATATAATACAGCATTTTACTCATTTGTCCTGTTTGTATGAGTGGAGAGACCTGTGTCTGTGCTCCCTGAGTTCTGACTCCAGTTCCGCTCTCCCCACATACCATCACTGCTCTCTGATTTGTCTGTTTGTATGAGTGGAGAGACCTGTGTCTGTGCTCCCTGAGTTCTGACTCTAGTTCCGCTCTCCCCACATACCATCACTGCTCTCTGATTTGTCCTGTTTGTATGAGTGGAGAGACCTGTGTCTGTGCTCCCTGAGTTCTGACTCTAGTTCCGCTCTCCCCACATACCATCACTGCTCTCTGATTTGTCTGTTTGCATAGCGTTCATAAACCTTTTACAGATGGAACTGCGCTCATCTGAGGCGGCTCCATCGCAGGCGTGCACTCCCGGCATGGCTAGGCGATGAATCCTGGGCGCGCCTAGACACAGACAGAGCCACGACTAGCGTGGCTCCATCTGTATAATGAAATATTTCTGCTTATTAGGTATATTGGGTTGTAATAGCTGTGTGCCTGCATCTTTCATCAAATAATTGGGGCTTTTGTAAAATAGATATTTTTCAGTTTTTTAACCCTATAAAATCATTTTTTTCTGTTAAACAAATATTACAGTAGGTGTGGTCCAGATTATTTTACTATACTTTATATAATTTTGTGATAATAGATAATATATAATTCCTAAATGCCTTATTAAGTCATATCAGGGCTGTAACTAGGGGGTGCTAACGGGGCATGTGCCCCAGGTGGAAGATTTGAGGGGGCGCCAAGGAGTTACAGAGGATACATTTACTGTAGAAAATTATTTTTTAATAGCAAATTCACAGTCCCTCTAAAAGTGCCCCTACTTACTGTAAGCTAGGTACACACCTTTGCGATCACTCAGCTGACTGGGTAAATGGGTTGTGTCCCTAGCCGGACCCCCGTGAGCTGTCCGTGACCCTTTTACACACTGTGCTAGAAATGGGTGTGGTTCATAGGGTCGACCACACTTACTGTAAGTCAACAGTGTCTAGGTCGGCCACTATTGGTCGATAGTAACTAAGTCGACACCCAAAATAGGTCAACACAAGCATTAGGTTGACATGAGCAAGGTCAACATGACAAAAGGTTGACATGAGCTTTTTCAAAAAAAATTGTGTCATTTTCTTCGTAAAGTGACCGGGAACCCCAATTAGTGCACCGTGTCCCCCCTCGCATGGCTCGCTTCACTCGCCATGCAGTGGGCAGGTTACCATTCCCAATTGAAGTCCATGTGGATCGTAAAGTATGTAAAAATGTTTAAAAAAAATGGGGAGAAAAATCGTGAAAAACTCATGTTGACATTTTGTCATGTCGACGTTTTGTCATGTCGACCTAGTGACCATGTCGACCTAGAAACCCTGTCAACCTAATGCATGTCGACCAATAGTGGTCTACCTAGTGACTGTCGACCTACGTGTGGTCGCCTGGTCGACCTAGAGACCGGATACCGTAGGAATAGCTCAGTGTGTACGGGCTTCTATAGGATCGGGAGGTTGGCCCGACAAATATTAATCAGCACATAAGATGCGACCTCCTGAACCCAACTGTTACAGGAGCGTTATAAGCCATTTATCAGCAAACGCTCCTGCAGCACACCTGCATGCACACCTATACAATCGTCTGACCATTCCTCCAAAATCGGGTGATCGAGCCATGGATTGTATGGGTTTATACCCAGAAGGGTTGCATAAGATTGGGATGGAAAACCAGCCCACAAAATTTATGGAAGCAGTCCTAATGGGGGTGGGGTCTGTTGAGGGGGTGGAGACGGTCAAGGGGGTGGGATCCCTCCTCATAGGGCCTACTTCTGAGTTAGACACAGTTGCGGTGTTCCTTGCGTCTTCTCCTGCAGTTGCATCTGCGACTTCATGCTAATTCCACTGCAATGTCCTTAACTGGAGTACATCCATGCTTCCAAATATGCGAGGTCTATAGATGCTGCAATTATGATTTGTGTGTCTTTAGACGCCACCACCGGTCACACCACTGAAGCTTTTGCCAGCCCTATGCTATGCACTGCAGATCATCCATCTGAGTATGGCCTCCAATGTGAGCAATTCAGCGTCCCTATATTCAACCACATTCAGAAACACACCCATACTACGTTACAACTACGTCTGATTAGTCAGTCACCTGCCCAGGAATGACCAACACATTTCTAATACACTTCTTGGTGCATGCATCTGAATCTGTATTGCAACTCTGCACAAACATCATCGAGACGCATCCGTGGTGCAACTCAGATGCATGCGCAGAATAAAAACATTGCACAAGAAAAAAATAAAACACATTGGTTTCCACAGACAAAAAACAAACACGTTGGCCTCCGACAGGAAAAGTAAACAAAACACATTGGTCCCCACCGGGAAAAAAACACATTTGCCCCCACAGGAAAAAAACACATTGGCCCCATCAGGAAAAAAAACACTTTGGGCCTAATTCGGTTGTAGTTGGAGTTCCTTGGAAGCAGCAGTGATAGCACTGTATGGTGATGCAGCAGGAGGCATCTATAACTTCCTGCTGCAGTAGTACATAATTGCCCCAGTCCCACACAGAAGACTGACCTGTCTGTAGTACTTGCTGACATTCTGGGCTCCACCCTAGAAAGTGATGTGTATTCTGCAGTTTAGCACCTGGCGCAAGAGCTCACAGGAGCTATAGTTTATTGTGATCATTACAGTGCCCGGGATAGAAGCAGTACCAGTGTATGTAGCCTGGGTTGTAGAATACAGTGTCTATAGGGCTGGGGTGAAGGTAGGGTGGGTAGTGTATGTCCATGGGGGCCAGTGGTATGGCAGGTAGTATAAGACACATGGCGTGAGGTATGGATTGTGTATATTAAATATAAACCAATGGTGTATATTAGATTTAAATTAATAGTGTAATAAGGCCTGGGTACTGTTCATAACTGCACCAAATAGAGAGACAACTATTTTATAATGTTTTCCTGTAATAGAACAAAGACAACTTAAACAACCTTAAAATACACATAGAAAAGTAAAATCTATAATTTATCTTGTAAAAATGCAATAGCAGCAGCATCTGTACTACTAACACACTGGGACAAGACTCAGGGGGATGCTCTGTGTCTCCCTCTAGACATGAATGCTCACATTAGATAACAGGTTACACCGGACCCTGACACCCAGGTGGGAGGAGGAGAAGCAGAGATCCCTGGGTCACTTACAGCTGGCTCTCTATCTCTCCTCTGGTCAGGAAGCTCTGTCGATATCTCATGAAACCTGATACTCCTGTGTCTCTGCCTGCAATGCATACTGTCCTGCTCACATTCTGGCAGACTGGTTCTGCTGCTGCACAAGAGGGAGAGCTAGTGATGTCAATGTGCTCTGGCTGCAGGGCCCCTTGACAGAGGGGGGCCCGGGGTACAGTATGCCCTGCATCCCCCCCTTAATCTGGCTATGCCAGCAGGGATTTACCCACTGCCTTGGTGACCCAATCCGCCTCTAGTACCCAGCTTAAGTCCTGAGAGCGTCAATTCTATCCTTACATTTGCCATAGAAGCTTTAGATTACTTATTAAAATTTAGGGGTTTCTCCACTGTCAGTATAAAACAGCTTCCTTTAAACAACGTCACTAGTTATAAGGTTCAAGATAGGTTATCAGGAGCTGTCACTTTAGATAACTTATTCTTTTTAGAATGGGCTTGTTCATAGCAGTTTATTGCCCTGGGTCGTTAAAATTAAGTTTACAGCATAGATCTAGCGAAACGTCTGCAGCGGCTCTTCCAGAGAATTGCTAGTGAATGTTTTCACTCCGTAGACAGGTTCCACATTATTGATCATTGAGCCTGTAGAATCTGCATGTGAGCATTAGTCACATGCGCAATACATACTTGCCTACTCTCCCGGAATGGCCGAGAGGCTCCCGAAAATCGGGTGACCCTCCCGGCCCCCCGGAAGAGCAGGCAAGTCTCCCGGAATCAGTGGTCCCCCTTCCCGTCCGCCCACTTAGTGTGTAAAGTGGGCGGTCCGGGCAGTTGATGATCATCATAGCCACGCCCCCTGCAGTGTAATGCCGGGGATCACGGCATTACAGAGCGGGGGGCGTGGCTTAAAGGATGTGCTGCCAAAACTCTGCCCCCGTCCCGCCCCTGCTCCACCCCCGTCCCGCCTCCTGTCCACCTCCTCCCCACGTCACAGCCCTCCCCTGCCCCCTTGCTGAGCTGACCTGGCTGCTCTCTCCCGCAGAATGCAGGCTGTCGGCACAATAAAGGCGTTGTGGCATTGTGGGGCCACGGTAGGCCGCATGGGGGCATGCCAGGGCCATTTTCAGAATGGCGGCGTGACGTCACACGCAGCCATTCCGATTTTAAAAAATGGTGGCAGCCACCTGACAGCGCAACCGTGCTGCGCTGCCAGGGGTCAGCCTTAGTTCCGATGCGTCACGAAGGAATCCCCGTCGCACCAATGTGTACCCATCTTGCTAAGAGCTCCCCGGGGAAAAGGAGCAGTGAGCCTATTATTGTTCACAGTCATTAAACAGCTAGACAGACTCTGTGAATGCAGGACTGGCAGATAACGAAGCTGAATCATCATACGGGAAGATTATTTATAGGATTATATTGCTGCTCACTGGCGCAGTGCCCGGACTTTGCAACGTTTGCCAGCAGAGATATTGTAACAGTAAAAGACGACAACCGGTCAGTAAAACTGTCCTCACTGGGATGAGCGTCAGTAAGTAGCCTTCATTAAGTAGCAACAGTAGTTTCTCCTAACAGGACTACAAATTAAATATAATGAAAACAGACGACTTTCTATACAGGATCCATTACAATCAGTGTCAGGCTGGGGTATTAAGGGCCCACCGGGTGATGCAGCGGTAGTATCTCATATTTAGGGGTGTGGCCAGTCTTCAGAAGGGGGTGTGGTCAGCCACCACATTGGTTTACCTAACCATTAGAGAGTCTATGGTGTGGGCCCATTGATAAATATATGTATAGCAAATGCTGTCAGTGCTGTGCATGCATGATAATGTACCAGATTAATAACAGGAATGCACTGTAGAAAATATCCCATAGTCCTCTGCGGTATAATGTATGTAACATATGTATAATGTAAAATTCAAGTGAACAGTCTGGAACTTGATCCTCACCCCCACATGCATCGGGGTTCAGACACACACACTGGAACACACACCTGACAAGACCACAGGGTCTTTGAAAATCTCTCCAGATTATGCCCAGAGAGGGGAGGCAGGTGGGCGGATGTGGGTGGGGTGGATGATTGCGGCATTAGGCTACGCCCCCTCACCATGATTGGCTCATATTTGCATGGGGCCACATGTTGCGTAAATATCTCATTAGGCTCCGCCCCCTCCTGGGAATCCTGTCTTATTCTCCCCATTCTTCCTACTTCTCTAGGAAGTGGGTGGAATGCGGGAGGGGTGCCCGCTCGTGTCAGGGTGCTGGGGACTACCTGAAAAATCGTGTGTCTCCCGTAGAAAGCTGAAGATTAGGCAAGTATGACTTATGGTGGGTACAGAAGGCTGAAAATTAGTAATATAGGGGGTAATTCCAAGTTGATCACAGCAGGAAATTTTTTAGCAATTGGGCAAAACCATGTGCACTGCAGGGGAGGCAGATATAACATGTGCAGAGAGAGTTAGATTTGGGTGGGGTGTGTTCAATCTGCAATCTAAATTGCAGTGTAAAAATAAAACAGCCAGTATTTACCCTGCACAGAACAAAATAACCCACCCAAATCTAACTCTCTCTGCACATGTTATATCTGCATCCCCTGCAGTGCACATGGTTTTGCCCAACTGCTAACAAAAATCCTGCTGCGATCAACTCAGAATTACCCCCATAGTCTAAAACACAGGTTCTCAAACTCGGTTCTCAGGACCCCACACAGTGCATGTTTTGCAGGTCTCCTCACAAAATCACAAGTGAAATAATTAGCTCCACCTGTGGACCTTTTAAAATGTGTCAGTGAGTAATTAATACACCTGTGCACCTTCTGGGTTACCTGCAAAACATGCACTGTGTGGGGTCCTGAGGACCGAGTTTGAGAACCTATGATCTAGTGCAGTGGTTCTCAAACTCGGTCCTCAGGACCCCACACAGTGCATGTTTTGCAGGTAACCCAGCAGGTGCACAGGTGTATTAATTACTCACTGACACATTTTAAAATGTCCGCAGGTGGAGCAAATTATTTCACTGGTGATTTTGTGAGGAGATCTGCAAAACATGCACTGTGTGGGGTCCTGAGGACCGAGTTTGAGAACCTGTGGTCTAAAATATCGCCTAGTGTGTATGCACCGCTGCTAGAGATGAGCAGTCTGTTGGGGTGCGGAGCAAGAAGCCAGCACTTCAGAAGGTGAGTAATTAACCATTTAACTGACATTTTGTTTCCCCCACAAAACAGCTCAGAATTTTTTTTATTTTTTTTTTATTACTCAATAAAGTTTAAAAAGTAATTTTAATAAAACATTAAAATATATTTTAACAAAAAATATATAACTAAGGGGTTGTCTCCCTAGCCGACTCTTCACAGATGCATTACTGGGAGGGAGGCGTGGCCATGCTGAGCCCGCTGGGACATCCCCGCCTCCTCCCCATAATGCATCTGTGAAGAGCCGGCTAGGGGAACACGGGACATAGCCGGCTGCGGCAGCACACTGTTTCTGCAGGAGGAGTCGGTGGAGGTAACCGCTCACCCGCACTGGGGTGTGGGGGTGGAAAGGTTTGGGGGAGGGGGGAACGCCAAAATGTAATTTTTTTTACTCCCCCCCCCCCCCCTCCTCTAACCTCAAAACATTCCGGCGCCCCTGCTATATACATAGATAATGAGGGAACGAGAATAGGGTAACTTTACTCTGTCGCCGATATAAACTTAAAGACAACTAGAGAAGAGACTGTAGAAATAATATGCTCTTTGCCTAACGTGTTCCAACAGATTCAACCGGGCATGGTGGGATGTGTAGCTTCATTACAGCTGGAGAGCCACCGCTTGGCCAGGCCTGGTGTAGCCACCGGGGCGCCGATAATGAGGCTTTGTACACATTTCCACAGATTAGTACTACAGCTGGTGGGCATGTCAATAGGACGCCCATCAGCCGTGGCATTACCATAACACGCAGTAGCATCACCTCTGAATCCCCCCTTCGTTTTCTTAGTTTTTTCTTATAATACTGTACTTTGGGTTACAAGCCGCATACGAGAAGAGAACAATGGGCTTTTCGAGAAGACCCCACAGAAATGCTTTTTTAAACAAGAAAAATATACAGTATATTATATTTTTGCTGCGCATTTACCCATGGTTCTGCAAATAGGAGCAGATGAAAACTCAGCAACAAGCTTTGTATTTGTACATACTGTACCTCTGAAATGCTGTATAGCGTTCATAAAAGTTGCACTTTTACATGTTGACCAGCAGAGGGTGCTATTGTTCCTTTAAAAAAAAGTCCAGTAACTCATTCTTGGTTATGAAGGCTTAAATTCTGGACCAATTACACAAAAAAATGATTTTAGGATATCGACAAATAATTTACTGTACCAGGCACACCTACAGGTCCTGACCTACATCCAAATAGTCAAAAACTTCATATTGATGTGCTATATAGGGACGTGTGGTGTGGTAAATGGCTCAGGAGGCACTGGCTAGTACCAGAGCCAGATTTACATACAATGGGCGGGATGTACTAATGTACATCGCCGCCCATCGCTGCCTATCGCCACGATGCTGATCGCATATGTACTAACATATGCGATCAGCATTGCGGCATGCTGGGAGGGATCGGATCCCTCACACAGCGCCGCGGAGAGAAGCCCATAGGCTTCTATGGACTATCGCCAGCTAAAGCTGGCGTACCCCGCCGCGGCGCTGACCTGCCGGCCGGGGGTTAGTACATCAGGAAAATACGGTAAACAGGGAGTTTACCGCACTTTCCGCTTAGTACATCCGGCTCCATATATAAGCCAAAGGGTTTATGTGGGGGAGGGGTGTGTGTGTATGTTAGTACAGTGGTTCTCAAACTTTTTGAGTCACGGCGCCCTAGAATATCAGCATTGTTTTTGCGGCACCCCTGGGTAAACGTTTTTCTATTGATACATTTTTAATATAATAATAAATGAAATAAATTGTGCCTACTGTACCTTACGGGCAGATATGTGGTGTACAGCTGTGCTTCTGATTATACACTTGTGTTATGATAGGCACCCCTGCAAGTGCAAGTTCCCCGTGGCACCCTAGGGTGCCAAGGCACACAGTCTGGGAACCACTTTGTTAGTGATTACCATACTCCCACTGGCGTCAGAAGGGGGGTACGGGGGGGTGCGGCCCGCACCTGGGTGTCACCCGCCAAGGGGTGACACCATACACTGCAGCAAGAGCAATCCCCAAAGCAGGCCGCTCCTCCCGAACCCCCGGCGTGATAAAAACGGGGGTCGAGATGGCTAGCCACGCCCCCACCCCGTGAAGCCACTCCCTTTTTTAACCTGCCGCACCGGGTGTAAAGGGGCAGAGCGGCGCCTCTGCATACCTCCCAACATTTGGATGTGTCTAGGAGGGGCGTGGCCTACTGAAAAGGGGGCATGGCTTCATCCGTAACTATGGCGGCATTGCCAGCGCTCTGTGAGCTGCTGGTATGCCCCCAGTTCCTCTGTCTCCCGTGAATAGATGCTGTGCACGCACAGCATCTATTCACCTCTGCTCTGCTAGACAGAGCAGTGACTACAGGAGCCTCCCAACTGCCCTCCCCCACCGCAGGTGGGACAGCGGGACAGTCCCCAAAAAACTGGACTGTCCCGCGAAAATCGGGACAGTTGGGAGGTATGGATTACTGTCACCCTGGCCTTAAATGCATTGCAGAGCAAGTCAGAGTATATGCCCCTAAATTGCCAAGAAAAGTGTCCATGTTGTGTGGCCACGCCCCTAGTGATGCGTGGCCACACCCATTTTTCGCTGCGCTCACCTTTGGCACACACATAGAGTACCTGTAAGAAAAATGTCTACTTGCACCACAGTTTAGGAGCATTTGGCACAGATTTGGATGTGAGCTGGGTGCAGGGGTAGTGGGACCCGTTGTCTCCAGGGTCTCTAGCACCCCTGTCCCCCGCTATAGTTACACCGCTGTTAGCATCACTGGTCAGCAGCTGACGACGCACAGACAAGGAGTTCTAGAATGGAAGCAGCTGTGGTCAGGGGCATGCTGGACATCAAGGTCACAAGCAGCAGATGCAAAACCAGATGAGCCGAAGCCGGTGATGGAGATTCATACGGACAAGCAGACAGCAGGCACAAGAGTGGGGAGGGCCAAGCTTGGTCAGATGCAACAAACAACATTACAAGGACATTGGCAAGCGACAAAGCTCAAAATACCGGTTCCTCGTTCACCATAGAGTGCACAGAACAAACAGGTAGCGGCTGTCCCCGGGAGTGCAGCGGGAAGAGACAGCACACCCAGGGACATATCGGGTGGTGGGTGACTGGTGCTGCTGTAAAGCGCACAAAGCAAAGGGGTCAGCATGGTCAGTGCCCAAACTGCACTCATTTACAGCTTGTGAGGAGCTGTGTCTTCCATCTTCCGGTGTGTGTGTGTGTGTGAACCTGGACGGGGCACCTGAGTCCTGCTACATCGCAGCGCATAGATTGGCGTCCCATCCCACAACCAAGAGTCGCACGTCATACTAGTACACAGGTCCATCCTACCCAATATGTTTTAGCTAAGTAACCAGCGATTGGATGGGAGGAACCTGACCCAGTATTTTTTGTTTTACAGGGAGAATGAAGCACCTACTATATTTCTGGTAAAAGGTTTAAAACCTTTGCTACGCGTTTCATGAAATATCCCTATTTTATAAACACGGGGATATCCTATAGGAAGAAGTTATTACAGTACATGCAGTGAGTGAGTTTGTTACGGTGGGTGCAGAGCGCTGTGATTTGTATCTATACAGTATGGTCGCATGCCACGTCACACCCCAAACCTGGGAATGGTGAGTGCAGTGGATTAGTCTTTTTATATATGTTTTGGTTATTTTTTTTTTAATTAACCTTTTTGTGATCACATCTTCTCATGCACCCCTGTGTAAGCTCATTTATCTAGTTTTTAACCCTTTATGGCACATTGCATGTTTCCGGTGTATCTCAGTGATGACACTGGTAAAGTAGACGAATGCGTCCCTAAGTATCCCCCCAAAACGATGTTTTTTTGTTTTGTTTTTTAATTATTACTTTTTTTTATTAACTTCTTTATTAAAGTATAATTTTTTTTTTTTTAAGTGTACATTTAAATGGACAAGGGGTCATAAAGGGTTAAGTCTATATAATGTCTTTCCCGAAATGTAGAACTGATTTGACTAACTAGTTTGAAAACAACCTTAAGGCAATTAATTACATCTCTAATGATCATCTGCTAGCAAACCTAAATCACAGGTGTAACCAGTACTGCACCTCTTCAATCAGCAGATGGCGCTCTGATGTCAGAGAGCAGATCTGTAGCTAGTCTTTTGCAATGATTGTATGGTAAACGTAAAACAATATCAACCTTTTACAGGTGATATCTGTGCAGTGGATTCTGTTGATTACCAGAGGCGTAACTAAAAGGGGTCGAGCAGGGCACGTGCCCTGGGCGCTTTGGCAGCCCCAGCAGAGGGGAGCGCCGCCGCCGGCCAGGGCATCATGCCCACTCGCCCCCGCTACTGTTGCTCTGCCCCCGGGCCGTCCCCCATCCCGCTGCTATGTGAGGGGAGAAGATCGCACCTCTTCTGCCCCTCAATGTGCTCAGTGTCTGGTCTCCGGCGGCGGCGGAGCGAGTCTCATTGGTTTGGTTTGTTAGCCAATCAGAGCTCGCAGAGTGGCACTGTGGGGTAATGTGTATCTGGCACTGTGGGGCAATGTGTATCTGGCACTGTGGGGTAATATGTATCTGGCACTCTGGGGCAATGTGTATCTGGCACTGTGGGGTAATGTGTATCTGGCACTGTGGGGTAATGTGTATCTGGCACTGTGGGGCAATGTGTATCTGGCACTGTGGGGCAATGTATATCTGTCACTGTGGGGTAATATGTATTTGGCACTGTGGGATAATATGTATCTGGCACTGTGGGGTAATGTGTATCTGGCATTGTGGGGTAATGTGTATCTGGCACTGTGGGGCAATGTGTATCTGGCACTGTGTGTACTGTGTAAAAAGGGGACCCTGCCTGCGTACTGTGTAAAAAGGGGACTCTGCCTGCGTACTGTGTAAAACTGTGGGGTAATATGTATCTGGCACTCTGGGATAATATGTATCTGGCAGGTAATGTGTATCTGGCACTGTGGGGTAATGTGTATCTGGCACTGTGGGGTAATATGTATCTGGCACTCTGGGATAATATGTATCTGGCAGGTAATGTGTATCTGGCACTGTGGGGTAATGTGTATCTGGCACTGTGGGGCAATGTGTATCTGGCACTGTGGGGCAATGTGTATCTCTGGGGGTAATATGTATCTGGCACTGTGGGGTAATATGTATCTGGCACTGTGGGGTAATATGTATCTGGCACTCTGGGATAATATGTATCTGGCAGGTAATGTGTATCTGGCACTGTGGGGTAATGTGTATCTGGCACTGTGGGGCAATGTGTATCTGGCACTATGGGGCAATGTGTATCTGGCATGTGTATCTCCGTGGGGCAATGTATATCTGGCACTGTGGGGTAATATGTATTTGGCACTGTGGGATAATATGTATCTGGCACTGTGGGGTAATGTGTATCTGGCATTGTGGGGTAATGTGTATCTGGCACTGTGGGGCAATGTGTATCTGGCACTGTGTGTACTGTGTAAAAAGGGGACCGTGCCTGCATACTGTGGGGGTAATTCCAAGTTGATCGCAGCAGGAAATTTTTTAGCAGTTGGGCAAAACCATGTGCACTGCAGGGGGGGCAGATATAACATTTGCAGAGAGAGTTAGATTTGGGTGGGTTATTTTATTTCTGTGCAGGGTAAATACTGGCTGCTTTATTTTTACACTGCAAATTAGATTGCAGATTGAACACACCACACCCAAATCTAAGGGTGTGTACACACGATGAGATCCTTGCTATGTCCTATTTTTACTTGCGATTTCCCTTGAACTCCTCGGAGCCCAGATAGGACAGATTTTGACTAACTTTTCTTGAGATATGGACTATGTGTGCTTACGATTTTGGCTTATGTGAGATTTTGGCTTATGTGAGATGTCATTTACATGTGAGATGAACTAGATAGTTCACCGATCTAGCAAGGATTGACTTGCCTGCACAGTCTATCTTTTCTTGCGATGCCGACCTGGCGGGACCGCGCATCGGGATCGCAAGGTGACTTTCACCTTGCGATCTGCACTAACTTTTCTTACGATTTTGACTATATAGTCAAAATCTTAAGAAAAAAATCTCACCGTGTGTACACACCCTTACTCTCTCTGCACATGTTAAATCTGCCTCCCCTGCAGTGCACATGGTTTTGCCCAACTGCTAACAGAATTCCTGCTGCGATCAACTTGGAATTACCCCCAATGTAAAAAGGGGACTCTGCCTGCGTACTGTGTAAAAAGAGGACTCTACCTGTGTACTGTGTAAATAGGAAACTGTACTGCCATAATGTGCAAAAATTGAATGAAGGTGTGCTGAGAGACGACACAAGGGGTAGGTGATGGTGTGCTGAGAGACATCGCAGGGGCATGTGATGGTGTGCTGAGAGACGACGCAGTGGGAGGTGATAGTGTGCTGAGAGACGACGCAGGGGGAGGTGATGGTGTGCTGAGAGACAACACAAGGGGTAGGTGATAGTGTGCTGAGAGGAGACACAGGGGGTAGGTGATAGTCATGTTGGCATGCCCCATTTTCAGTGGCCATGCCCCTTCTGGTATGTGACCACGCCCCTTCTGGTGTGTGGCCACGCCCATTTTTTTTTTTTTTTTTTTTTTTTTTTCATTTTTTTTTTTTTTTATTATCATTTTTTTTTTTTGGGGGGGGGGGGGGTCGCTACTCTTCATCTTGCTCTGGGCTCCGAAAACCTTAGCTACGCCTCTGTTGATTATGTGATGGGCTGGTAAGATAAATGGTCAGCACTAGGAGCTGGGTGACCTCAGTGCAGGAAACATCTGACACAGAAGGATACAGTACATCAGGGGACTGGCTGGAGTTCAGAAGTGTAAAGGTTACAGGACAGCTCATATGAGTAACACACCTTTCCCCACATCAATATGCAACACAGAGCACAGGACACGTACTCATAGATTATATGATAACAGAAGTCTATCTATCTATCTATCTATCTATCTATCTATCTATCTATCTATCTATCTATCTATCTATCTATCTATCTATCTATCTATCTGTGTTTGCCCCCTCTCTGTCTATCCTGTCCCTGCAGTTTCTCTCCTGCCCTCATTGCACCTCAGACTGTTTCACCTGCCCCTCATTGCCCCTCAGACTCTTAAGATGGGCATACACTATGCAATTATCTGCCAGATCTGGCTGGTTGGAATGAAAATCTGGTAATGAACTAGAGCAAATGACAATCGACCATTTGCTCCCGAACACTGGAAAATGGACAAAATCTATCTGTGGGGGGGTAATTCAGACTGCATTGCGGCAGCGATCGCCGTCTGAATTATTTTGTGGAGTACGCACGTGCAGCGGCCACACTGTGCGTGCGCACCCACTGGCTGCGATCGTCTCTGCCTGATTGACAGGCAGAGGCGGTCGCTGGGCGTGAGGGGGCGTGCCAACGGCATTAGAACGCCGTTGGCGGGGCGCGGTACGGACAACGGAGGCATGTCTGGACTGTTGAGGGGGGCGGGCCGCGGTGGCTGCATGACGTCACAGGCAGCCGATGCGACCCGGAACGCTGCGGGTAGCTCCATGCAAGCACGCAGGAGCTGCTCTGGAGGGAGCTACTTGTGTCAGGTACAAAAGCATCACCGCTGTGCAATGATTTTGTACCTATGCAGGGGGGCAGGGCCTGACATGTGGGGCGGACTAGCACTGTGCTGGGCGTCACCCTGCATGTCAGAGTAACTGATCATAGTTGCGCTAAATTTAGTACATCTACAATCAACTTTGAATCACCCCCAGTGATTTACCCAATTTTAATGAACCTCAAATTTTTTGGCATTTTCCAGTGTTTGGGAGCAAATGGTCAATTGTAATTTGCTGTCATCCATTACCAGATTTTCATTCCAACCAGCTAGATATGTCAGATAATTGTATAGTGTGTGCCCAACATTTCTCTTCTGCCCCTTAGTCTCTTTGGGGCCTATTTATCATTAAATATTTGCGGGATATTCCCCAAGAACACCTGTTTTCAGGGGGATGCCGACAAATATTAAGTATCCCCAGATGTACTATGGAGGGCTCCCACCACACATCTCTGATTTCTGCAGTGGTTCCTTCATTTTCTTAGCACTTACTGGTTTCTATGAGGGCTGCGGGACTGGCGGATTTATCAAGCTCCAGAATGCTAAGCTTTGCCCCGAGGAGGGTCTCCAATGGCCGCCACACATGACAAAATGGGCAGGGCCCACCGGCAGGAAAGGCGAGATGCAGAGGTGGTTGGTGCTGTGGATAATGTGGGTGGAGTTACAGCGGGAGTGGGACATCTACAGTCTCTGTTTCTCCTGCCCTTATTGCCCTCCAGTGTCTTTCTCACCTGTACGCCACCATCTTTCTCCCCTCTCTGTTTCTCTACCCATTATTTGTATGTCCAGTCCTCCTCGCATTCGTCATCTTCAGCTGCCACACACCTCCATCCAATCACCAGCAAAGTGTCATTGACTAAGTGGGTGCATGTTTGCCCTAACGTTCACCACATGTGCGTGGGCTTCAGGAGACACCGGCTGGTGTGCTCACCGTGCGCATAACAGGCAACGTGCACACTTATGCGCTAAGGTGATGACTGAAATCTATATAATAAGCAAGAAAGTACCTGTTAGATCCGTTGCGCAGGTGCTGGGACCTGGGTGACGGGCTGACTGTCTTCTCTCCTCCTCTCCCCTCTCCTGGCACAGGTAGCGGCAGCCCCCCACCACAGCCAGGTAGGAACCTCCGCTGCCACTTGCATACGATAGCTGCAAGATGACTCTTCCATATAACATCAGAAGTTCCTGCAGACTCAATTAATATACCAGCAGCTAATGGACTGCGGTACTTAAAGCTGTATTTACAATACTGTGACTGTATATAAGGACAGAGGGTATATATTGAAAGTGCAGAAATTACTAGGAGGACAGGGACGTTAAATCTGCAGGAGCAGAGCGGTGTAAGACAGTGGGATCTCTTACTGGATAACAAAACTGAATGCAGTTGAGAGCTGTGATCTGTAATAGTATAGCAGTCTGAAAGGAAACGAATGTAGCATCATACTAAACCAATATACTTGTGGTCAGATAATGGACACATCTCATACTTTAAAGAGAATGAGTACCAGCTGAGCTGACAATCTAGGATGTGAGTTACTGTATCCATTCTTCCCAAAGTCGAAGACTGCAGATGTGCTTCAGGGTCCATACTTCAACCCTGGCCATGCCTGGTATCCCAGCTAGTATATAAATATATAGGGGGATATTTAATAAAACATAATTATCTCATAAAAGCTGGAAAATGTGATATTTATGTTCTCTGGAGATGGAGATAAATATCTCCTCACCAGTGGCAGTTGTAGAGCAGTCCACAATTCAAACAGTGGAGCCTCACAAACTGCCAGTGAGTCCCGAAAAGCAATGTCTGGCAGTGTTTGGGGTGGCAGTTGGTGTGGCTCCCCTACTTGAATTGTGCAGACCCTCCAACATGACCCGCCCCACTAGGTACAAAATGCTCTGTTTCTGGACTTCCCTCTTAATTTATGATTTCCATCACCTGTGTTGAACTAGTTATTTGATAAGAAAGCTGTTTCTTCACAGGTGATGGCAATCATAAATTAAGAGGGAAGTCCAGGAGCAGAGCATTCTGTACCTAGTGGGGCGGGTCATGTTGGAGGGTATGAATTGTGTACTGCTCTACAACTGCCACTGGAGAGGAAATACAGTATTTATTTCTATCTCCAGAGAACATAAATATCAAATTTTCCAGCTTTTATGAGATAATGTATGGGAGAGGTGAGGGGTATCCAGGTGGTCTCAAACGGTGGTCAAAGGTGTTTACCAGGTGCCATATATCGGTAGGTCCTAATCTCTTACCAGTTTCGCTCAGCAGACCACATATGAGAGCGTAGGGGAGAGCTGAGGAGCAAGCGGAGGAGGGGCAGTGGTGGTGGCGAGAAAGGAGCGAGTGTACACACTGCCTGTGGGACAAGAGGTGCCAAGAGGGGGGAGGGAAACTCTTTACTTGGCCCCGGGCTTGTTGGAGGGGCCCAACAGTTGCTGAGGGTGACATTGTCTCACCAGCAGTGTGCAGAGCCCCGCTTTGCAGTGTCCGACTCAGAATTAGGCCCTATGTATCTGAGGGGTCTATTTAATAAGCCTTGGATGGAGATAAAGTGGACGGAGGTAAAGTACCAGCCAATCAGTTCCTAACTGTCATGTCACAGGCTGGGTTTGAAAAATGACAGTTAGGAGCTGATTGGCTGGTACTTTATCTCCAGCAACTTTATCTCCACCCAAGGCTTAGTAAATAGACCCCTAAATCACCAAAACTAGATTTACATTTGCAGGGTAAGATATTTGCAGTGGTTGCGTTATCACACAACGGAGTTGTTCGCTCGTTATTTTTTTCTCGCAACGGAGCGATTAGTCGCTAATGCGCATGCGCAATGTCCGCAGTGCGACTGCGCCAAGTAAATTTGCTATGCAGTTAAGTATTTTACTCACGGCATTACGAGGTTTTTTCTTCGTTCTGGTGATCGTAATGTGATTGACAGGAAATGGGTGTTTCTGGGCGGAAACTGGCCGTTTTATGGGTGTGTGTGAAAAAACGCTACCGTTTCTGGGAAAAACGCGGGAGTGTCTGGAGAAACGGAGGAGTGTCTGGGCGAACGCTGGGTGTGTTTGTGACGTCAAACCAGGAACGACACTGACTGAACTGATCGCAGATGCCGAGTAAGTCTGGAGCTACTCAGAAACTGCTAAGAAGTGTCTATTCGCAATTCTGCTAATCTTTCGTTCGCAATTTTACTATGCTAAGATTCACTCCCAGTAGGCGGCGGCTTAGCGTGTGCAAAGCTGCTAAAAGCAGCTTGCGAGCGAACAACTCGGAATGACCACCAACGTCACAAAAAAGTGTGTCCCCCACTTACGTCTGTATACTTAGATCACACATAAGAGTTCCCAGGGGTGGATCTAATGGGCATTTGACGTAATACGCCCCCATTGCTCCGTGCTACCTACAGTATCTGACATTACCCTGCAATACGTACAGTATATAGGTTCTTATGCTTTTGAACAAATAATGAATACTGAGATCCTTCAAATCCATCGTCTCCCCCATTTCCCACTTCTGGTTCTGATTCTGAGAATTCACCCTGGAAGCCACATTTCTGTACCAGGGATTAGACTGAACTGAAGGAGAACCCTTTGTCTCTATTACCAAGGAAAATACTAAATTCTTAAGACGTAATTCTCTGCTATTCATCTTATATTGTTCCGCAATCTGCTTGTATACAACACTGAAACGCTATATAGAGATGATTATGTATAGAGTTGTATTGTATTTTACAGTATTGCATTGTACGATGCGTATTGCAGTTATTCACCTCTCTATATTACACACTGCAGGGCACCCAGGATGACAGGAGTGTGAGCACGCTGGGAATGTGGAGACATCTGGGCCCCTCATGTCTGCAACATGTGAGGGAAATAATAATGAGGTCACATTCAGTTACCTCATAAAGAGGTTTCTACATTCCTGAGTAAGTCGTCCCCCCTCTCCCTCCCTTTCTATCCCTCCGCACAGTGAGTCCTGCAAACTCTTCGGGCACCTGAAAGTTATGGCGTGCGTTTGCCAGGCGGGTAACCCAGACACTTCTGTCTCCAACATTCTACCTAAAAAAAAAATTTCTCCCGCCCCCCCCCCCCCCCCCCCCACAGTCCATCTCAATTGTAGACCCACAACGCTTCACTGCGAGTCCATCTGGCGCATAACCAGGGAATGACGACGTTGTGAGCCTCACCGTCATGCAATGCCTGTGCGCACGCATTTGTGTCAGAGTCGCACAGCGACTGGAGACGCAGAACGGATGCCAGGAATGTGGAATTCAGTGGGCATTCCGGGGTGGTAACAGGTGGGGTGGCTATGCAAACGTGGGCGTGTCGCTGACAGCAGCTGCGCTTAGAGACATACAGTACAACCGCTCACACAGTACGCCACAGTCAGACGGAGAGGCTCCACCTGCCATAGGCCGTTGCAAATTTCCATGGTGGCGCCGACATTCTAAAGACGCACTGAGGCGGATTTTCACCTCCTCAAGATGCTGCAAGTGGGCGTCACAGTTTTGAAGAAATACCCAGATGTCCTGCTGCGCATGCGGTGGCCCAACCTACATCTCCGCTACCGCCACTACCCCCGCCCCTCCCGCAGGTCAATATATTCACCAGTCCAGGGAGCCGGTCCACGCTGCTCCTGCTGGGCTGCCGGGTGCCGGATCCTGTGTGCTGCTGTAAAGTGCACTGCCATTTTGCAGCATCACTTTACTGCACCAGGGTCACATTGCAGCACATGGGGGACCCGGCGCCCGGTAGCGCTCACCGGAGCAGCGGACACCGGCTCCCTGGAGAGGTGAGTATGGTTTTGTTTGTTTTTAAACTGTTTTTTCTTTCTTTCTACACTGTGATCAGCTTGTGTGTCCATCGGATACACATAGCTGATCACTCTGCCTGGTCCCCGCTCAGCTTTCTCTGCCAAGGGCAGAGAAAGCTGGGCAAATGCCTGCCTATCACAGTGTTGCCCTGTGATCTCGCCAGCCTGAGCTGGCGAGATTATCACACGGCACACTACGGTGCTTTTTCACATTTTCTTTTTTCAGTAAATTCGCTCACATCGCATTTCCCATTATAAGTATGGGGCATGCAACGTGAGTTACTAAAAAAAAAAAAGCGAATTAAAGGGTTTGGAGCAGTTTTTCATGAAAACTGCTCCAAATGCCCTTTACTACATTCAGGTGATACTAAAATAATGTGAAAGGGGTGTGAAAACAGAAAACTCCCTTTTTCACATTATTTTAGTAAAAATAATGTTAATAAATGGGCCTCTTAATCCCAGCAATATCACAAGATGGAACTAGGGGAGCAAGTAACAGCAAATTCGTAATAGAATGTAGCAGAATCCTGGGAATGGTAAAAGGGGTAATCTACCGCTGAATAAAAGCATATCCTCCATTATTATTAACAGTTTCTTATATAGCGCAGCATATTCCGTTGCGCTTGATAAGTAGAACAACAGCATACTTACCTACATTCTGGCTGCTCTCTGCGGGAGAGAGCAGCCAGGTCGTCTCAGAGGGCGGGCAGGGGAGGCTGTGACGTGGATGAAGGGGTGGGCCGGAGGCGGGATGGGGGCGGAGCGGGGGCGGAGTCACGATGACACTGCCTTTAAGCTACGCCCCCCCGCACTGTAATGCCGCGATCACCGGCATTACACTGCAGGGGGCGTGGCTATGATGACGCGATTCAGCAAGAATCGCGTCATCAACTGCCCGGACCGCCCACTTTACACACTAAGTGGGCAGACGGGCAGGGGGACCCCGCGAATCGGGAGACTTGCCTGCTCTTCCGGGGGGCCGGGAGGGTCACCCGATTTTCGGGAGCCTCCCGGCCATTCCGGGAGAGTAGGCAAGTATGCAACAGTAATAGAACAAACTGGGTAAAAACAGACATAGAGGTAGGAAGGCCCTGCTCGCAAGCTTACAGTCTCAATTAGAGATGAGCGCCTGAAATTTTTCGGGTTTTGTGTTTTGGTTTTGGGTTCGGTTCCGCGGCCGTGTTTTGGGTTCGACCGCGTTTTGGCAAAACCTCACCGAATTTTTTTTGTCGGATTCGGGTGTGTTTTGGATTCGGGTGTTTTTTTTAAAAAACACTAAAAAACAGCTTAAATCATAGAATTTGGGGGTCATTTTGATCCCATATTATTATTAACCTCAAAAACCATAATTTCCACTCATTTTCAGTCTATTCTGAATACCTCACACCTCACAATATTATTTTTAGTCCTAAAATTTGCACCAAGGTCGCTGGATGACTAAGCTAAGCGACACTAGTGGCCGACACAAACACCTGGCCCATCTAGGAGTGGCACTGCAGTGTCACGCAGGATGTCCCTTCCAAAAAACCCTCCCCAATCAGCACATGACGCAAAGAAAAAAAGAGGCGCAATGAGGTAGCTGACTGTGTGAGTAAGATAAGCGACCCTAGTGGCCGACACAAACACCGGGCCCATTTAGGAGTGGCACTGCAGTGTCACGCAGGATGTCCCTTCCAAAAAACCCTCCCCAATCAGCACATGACGCAAAGAAAAAAAGAGGCGCAATGAGGTAGCTGACTGTGTGAGTAAGATTAGCGACCCTAGTGGCCGACACAAACACCGGGCCCATTTAGGAGTGGCACTGCAGTGTCACGCAGGATGTCCCTTCCAAAAAACCCTCCCCAATCAGCACATGACGCAAAGAAAAAAAGAGGCGCAATGAGGTAGCTGACTGTGTGAGTAAGATTAGCGACCCTAGTGGCCGACACAAACACCGGGCCCATTTAGGAGTGGCACTGCAGTGTCACGCAGGATGTCCCTTCCAAAAAACCCTCCCCAATCAGCACATGACGCAAAGAAAAAAAGAGGCGCAATGAGGTAGCTGACTGTGTGAGTAAGATTAGCGACCCTAGTGGCCGACACAAACACCGGGCCCATTTAGGAGTGGCACTGCAGTGTCACGCAGGATGTCCCTTCCAAAAAACCCTCCCCAATCAGCACATGACGCAAAGAAAAAAAGAGGCGCAATGAGGTAGCTGACTGTGTGAGTAAGATTAGCGACCCTAGTGGCCGACACAAACACCGGGCCCATTTAGGAGTGGCACTGCAGTGTCACGCAGGATGTCCCTTCCAAAAAACCCTCCCCAATCAGCACATGACGCAAAGAAAAAAAGAGGCGCAATGAGGTAGCTGACTGTGTGAGTAAGATTAGCGACCCTAGTGGCCGACACAAACACCGGCCCCATTTAGGAGTGGCACTGCAGTGTCACGCAGGATGTCCCTTCCAAAAAACCCTCCCCAATCAGCACATGACGCAAAGAAAAAAAGAGGCGCAATGAGGTAGCTGACTGCGTGAGTAAGATTAGCGACCCTAGTGGCCGACACAAACACCGGGCCCATTTAGGAGTGGCACTGCAGTGTCACGCAGGATGTCCCTTCCAAAAAACCCTCCCCAAACAGCACATGACGCAAAGAAAAATAAAAGAAAAAAGAGGTGCAAGATGGAATTGTCCTTGGGCCCTCCCACCCACCCTTATGTTGTATAAACAAAACAGGACATGCACACTTTAACCAACCCATCATTTCAGTGACAGGGTCTGCCACACGACTGTGACTGATATGACGGGTTGGTTTGGACCCCCCCCAAAAAAGAAGCAATTAATCTCTCCTTGCACAAACTGGCTCTACAGAGGCAAGATGTCCACCTCATCATCACCCTCCGATATATCACCGTGTACATCCCCCTCCTCACAGATTATCAATTCGTCCCCACTGGAATCCACTATCTCAGCTCCCTGTGTACTTTGTGGAGGCAATTGCTGCTGGTCAATGTCTCCGCGGAGGAATTGATTATAATTCATTTTAATGAACATCATCTTCTCCACATTTTCTGGATGTAACCTCGTACGCCGATTGCTGACAAGGTGAGCGGCGGCACTAAACACTCTTTCGGAGTACACACTTGTGGGAGGGCAACTTAGGTAGAATAAAGCCAGTTTGTGCAATGGCCTCCAAATTGCCTCTTTTTCCTGCCAGTATAAGTATGGACTGTGTGACGTGCCTACTTGGATGCGGTCACTCATATAATCCTCCACCATTCTTTCAATGGTGAGAGAATCATATGCAGTGACAGTAGACGACATGTCCGTAATCGTTGTCAGGTCCTTCAGTCCGGACCAGATGTCAGCATCAGCAGTCGCTCCAGACTGCCCTGCATCACCGCCAGCGGGTGGGCTCGGAATTCTGAGCCTTTTCCTCGCACCCCCAGTTGCGGGAGAATGTGAAGGAGGAGATGTTGACAGGTCGCGTTCCGCTTGACTTGACAATTTTCTCACCAGCAGGTCTTTCAACCCCAGCAGACTTGTGTCTGCCGGAAAGAGAGATCCAAGGTAGGCTTTAAATCTAGGATCGAGCACGGTGGCCAAAATGTAGTGCTCTGATTTCAACAGATTGACCACCCGTGAATCCTTGTTAAGCGAATTAAGGGCTCCATCCACAAGTCCCACATGCCTAGCGGAATCGCTCCATGTTAGCTCCTCCTTCAATGTCTCCAGCTTCTTCTGCAAAAGCCTGATGAGGGGAATGACCTGACTCAGGCTGGCAGTGTCTGAACTGACTTCACGTGTGGCAAGTTCAAAGGGCATCAGAACCTTGCACAACGTTGAAATCATTCTCCACTGCGCTTGAGACAGGTGCATTCCACCTCCTATATCGTGCTCAATTGTATAGGCTTGAATGGCCTTTTGCTGCTCCTCCAACCTCTGAAGCATATAGAGGGTTGAATTCCACCTCGTTACCACTTCTTGCTTCAGATGATGGCAGGGCAGGTTCAGTAGTTTTTGGTGGTGCTCCAGTCTTCTGTACGTGGTGCCTGTACGCCGAAAGTGTCCCGCAATTTTTCTGGCCACCGACAGCATCTCTTGCACGCCCCTGTCGTTTTTTAAATAATTCTGCACCACCAAATTCAAGGTATGTGCAAAACATGGGACGTGCTGGAATTTGCCCATATTTAATGCACACACAATATTGCTGGCGTTGTCCGATGCCACAAATCCACAGGAGAGTCCAATTGGGGTAAGCCATTCCGCGATGATCTTCCTCAGTTGCCGTAAGAGGTTTTCAGCTGTGTGCGTATTCTGGAAAGCGGTGATACAAAGCGTAGCCTGCCTAGGAAAGAGTTGGCGTTTGCGAGATGCTGCTACTGGTGCCGCCGCTGCTGTTCTTGCGGCGGGAGTCCATACATCTACCCAGTGGGCTGTCACAGTCATATAGTCCTGACCCTGCCCTGCTCCACTTGTCCACATGTCCGTGGTTAAGTGGACATTGGGTACAACTGCATTTTTTAGGACACTGGTGAGTCTTTTTCTGACGTCCGTGTACATTCTCGGTATCGCCTGCCTAGAGAAGTGGAACCTAGATGGTATTTGGTAACGGGGGCACACTGCCTCAATAAATTGTCTAGTTCCCTGTGAACTAACGGCGGATACCGGACGCACGTCTAACACCAACATAGTTGTCAAGGCCTCAGTTATCCGCTTTGCAGCAGGATGACTGCTGTGATATTTCATCTTCCTCGCAAAGGACTGTTGAACAGTCAATTGCTTACTGGAAGTAGTACAAGTGGGCTTACGACTTCCCCTCTGGGATGACCATCGACTCCCAGCAGCAACAACAGCAGCGCCAGCAGCAGTAGGCGTTACACGCAAGGATGCATCGGAGGAATCCCAGGCAGGAGAGGACTCGTCAGAATTGCCAGTGACATTGCCTGCAGGACTATTGGCATTCCTGGGGAAGGAGGAAATTGACACTGAGGGAGTTGGTGGGGTGGTTTGCGTGAGCTTGGTCACAAGAGGAAGGGATTTACTGGTCAGTGGACTGCTTCCGCTGTCACCCAAAGTTTTTGAACTTGTCACTGACTTATTATGAATGCGCTGCAGGTGACGTATAAGGGAGGATGTTCCGAGGTGGTTAACGTCCTTACCCCTACTTATTACAGCTTGACAAAGGGAACACACGGCTTGACACCTGTTGTCCGCATTTCTGTTGAAATAGTTCCACACCGAAGAGCTGATTTTTTTGGTATTTTCACCAGGCATGTCAACGGCCATATTCCTCCCACGGACAACAGGTGTCTCCCCGGGTGCCTGACTTAAACAAACCACCTCACCATCAGAATCCTCCTGGTCAATTTCCTCCCCAGCGCCAGCAACACCCATATCCTCCTCATCCTGGTGTACTTCAACACTGACATCTTCAATCTGACTATCAGGAACTGGACTGCGGGTGCTCCTTCCAGCACTTGCAGGGGGCGTGCAAATGGTGGAAGGCGCATGCTCTTCACGTCCAGTGTTGGGAAGGTCAGGCATCGCAACCGACACAATTGGACTCTCCTTGTGGATTTGGGATTTCGAAGAACGCACAGTTCTTTGCGGTGCTACTGCTTTTGCCAGCTTGAGTCTTTTCATTTTTCTAGCGAGAGGCTGAGTGCCTCCATCCTCATGTGAAGCTGAACCACTAGCCATGAACATAGGCCAGGGCCTCAGCCGTTCCTTGCCACTCCGTGTGGTAAATGGCATATTGGCAAGTTTACGCTTCTCCTCCGACAATTTTATTTTAGGTTTTGGAGTCCTTTTTTTACTGATATTTGGTGTTTTGGATTTGACATGCTCTGTACTATGACATTGGGCATCGGCCTTGGCAGACGACGTTGCTGGCATTTCATCGTCTCGGCCATGACTAGTGGCAGCAGCTTCAGCACGAGGTGGAAGTGGATCTTGATCTTTCCCTAATTTTGGAACCTCAACATTTTTGTTCTCCATATTTTAATAGGCACAACTAAAAGGCACCTCAGGTAAACAATGGAGATGGATGGATACTAGTATACAATTATGGACGGACTGCCGAGTGCCGACACAGAGGTAGCTACAGCCGTGAACTACCGTACTGTGTCTGCTGCTAATATAGACTGGTTGATAAAGAGATGTCGTAGTATGTATGTATGAAGAAGAAAGAAAAAAAAACCACGGTTAGGTGGTATACAATTATGGACGGACTGCCGAGTGCCGACACAGAGGTAGCCACAGCCGTGAACTACCGTACTGTACTGTGTCTGCTGCTAATATAGACTGGTTGATAAAGAGATGTCGTAGTATGTATGTATGAAGAAGAAAGAAAAAAAAACCACGGGTAGGTGGTATACAATTATGGACGGACTGCCGAGTGCCGACACAGAGGTAGCCACAGCCGTGAACTACCGTACTGTACTGTGAATGTATGTGTAAAATATAGAGCTTGAGATGTCTTCACATTACAGCTATGCATATGTAAAAATGTAAAAATGTAAAAATATACTGATATAAATAGAAATAACAAATAAAAATTAAATGAAAGTAAACACATAGATAAAGGAATCAAAACACGAGTGATCTATATAATTGAGAAATTTAGATGTGATTAAGAAAGTAGTAATATTGATTTGCTTACTACTAAAGCTAATATATTGCTTTATAATTGTACAATAAATAAAAAGTATCACGTTTGTTTATATTCTGTCCGCATTGCAATGTTTTTAAATGTCAATTATTGCTGTATAATTTATATGGACCATTTTTAACATTCTAAGTTAAGCATTACTATATGAGAGTGCAAATGAGAATGCACCTGTTGAACTTTCATATACACCTGCTCTCACTAATTAGAACTGACAAGGTATAAAAGAGTGAGAAGCAACACTCTGAGTAGAACACTCTGCCTCTTGAAGAAGCCGCCTGGGGTGCGGAGAAACGCGTTGAGGATACAGAGAGAAGGAGCCCCAGTACCTACTGCCAATAAGAACTGAAGTGTGTCCTCCCAGCAGCTTATCAAAAACCATTGCCGGT